>NW_026261438.1:0-15868 GCF_024610275.1 Lodderomyces theae | reverse complement strand
CTCTGTAGAGAATTCCGAGCTCACCACAATTCTCATAGATTTATCGTCAAACTATTCGGCATATCATAGCATGTCCACACAGAACATGTTTAGACATCTTACAAGACCAGCACAGCTTACTCTACGCCACTCCTTAAGGACTAATATTCCTGCATTGTCAAGATGCGTCTCAAGGAGATTACCATTAAACTCGCATAACGCCACAACTTGTCTCAGGTTGTATTCGATCAGCACACAAGGGGAATCACTCAGTGGCAAAATTGACGAAATTTCAGACGGAGAGTACAACAAATTGTCCAACCAGTACCTTGAGACTTTATCAGAAGAGTTGGAAGAATTGAACGAAGAGTATGATCAAGTCGATGCTGAGCTTAGTCATGGAGTGTTAACCTTGATATTGCCCCCAAATGGTACATACGTGATCAATAAACAGCCTCCAAATAAACAGATTTGGCTCAGCTCACCAATAAGCGGTCCCAAACGGTACGATTTGATCAATGGACAATGGAGAACTTTGAGAGATGGCAGTTTGCTTACAGAGTTGTTGGAACAGGAGATTTCGGAAGCTCTTAAAACAGACTTTAAGTTTGAGTCTGTAAGCTCGTGAGAGGGGAAATACTAGCTGTATGTAAAGGACTCACATCAGGACAAGCAGTAGGCATGTCGGTACTCTAGAACTGTGTATACAAATCAACTATTTATTAGCTTATTCATCTCTAACTTAGTTGAAGTTTCAATTTTTGAGAGACTATACTCTAGAAAAGGTTGATTAGGTACCTTGAACCGTAAGCTGATCATTTCTTTAGTGCCGAGTAATTTGTAATGGCTGTTCATTGTCGCATCTTCAATGTCAATTCCCTCATTCCAATTTTTTGCTTCCACTTTCGCGTCATTACTAACAAAAGTAGATTTCACCCATCTCTTTTTCCACAACTAATCCTAGATCCGAAAAGCTCAAGACACACACGCTTGTCCTTCACTATCTAGAGAAGAATATCGAGATGGCTAGACTAAAGTCTGTTCGTGGTCCCAAACGTTTGAGCAAAAATGTCGAGATCGCACAGGAATATCATAGACAGAACGTGAACAAATTGTTGATAACTATAAGGTTGCCCTCGGACAAACTAAGAGGTGTTGGTCAAAACTCGATACAAGTTCTGTCTTATAGTACGCATAACCCGCATCAATCAGTGGAAATGGACCCAAGTGCTCACTACTTTCAACAGCTTCTGAGGTCACTGATTTTGCCAGAGCCATACGACTTTGATGCAGGGGAGTTTGCAGAGTTGGAAACTGAGTTGAATCAAGCTTTGAACCAGCCTCAACAAGAGCGACGGAGAAGCAGCCATAGCAGAGGGGTAGATATAGTTGAGGCACTAAAAGCTAGTCCAAAGAGGAAAAATCTGGATAGCAAAGGAGATGAAACTTCCGAGATGCAACCAACTAAACCAATCCTGCAACCACTTCCGCGACCAGCAACACCAACAAAACGAAGAAAGACAACTAAGCGCCCTACAATTCTGCCGAGACAACAACCCACCTTCAAGCCTGTACCCGCCAATATTGTACCGATTCTAGAATCAGAGTTGCCACATATACGGGCTGGAGAAGATGACGACGATGATGGGGTCAATATTGAATCTATAATTGTTTCTTTACGAGATCTGTTGGGAGGAACCAAGATTAAGCTACCTGTACGATCAAGGTTCTGCTCGCATTTTGATTGCTTCGATTATGAAAACTTCTGCCTATTCTACCGAATCCCAGCATCGGTGAAAGATATAACGCGGAAGTCTCTAATACAGCACAAATATAATGAGATGGCAAGAAGGAGTAGCAGTACCCAAACATCGTCGCAACAATCTCAGAATCAAAGCATGCCGCAGACCACGTACCAGCAGCTAATGCCATACCAGACAAATTTCGGATCAGGTACCGATCATACTTCCCCGATGGTCATTCAGCAACTCAGGCTTGCACCATATGTTAAGGTTGTTGATAACCCGATGCCAGGTCACAACTACACACTGAAGTTTGTCACACCAGGGTACGAAACTTGTCCCTTCTACTCATGTCCCATATGCAGCACAAAGTTTCCTTTAAACGCGTTACAGATTAGCGACGCATTCAACTATTTTGTGAAAACTACAGCTCCACTGGTGGAAAGTGTAGAGCTAGTGGGGCTGGAGAAATATCGGGCGATCGGAGAATCGGAATCGCAGTTAAATACTAAAAATGCGGTTACAGGAGGGACGCAAGTTTTGCAGATTAGTTCTGATGACGAGGAGGGTGATGAGAAAGAGCGAACAGAGTCCGCAACGAGACAGAAAATGAAGCTTGATAACTTTGTCAATGGGTCGCTTGATCCAAACGTATTTGCATCAGCAAGCAACCTATTCCATCAGAACAACAACTCCGATTATCAGGGGTATACTCGTGACGATCCAATTGTTTTGGATTAGTGTTATGCATCAGTTCATATTGACACTTGCGGATAATGTATATCAAATGCGCTAGAGTGGTGTTTCACAGCAGTATAATCGAAAGGGAGGATCGATAGCCTTGTGGGTGTGCAGCGTATACCAAGGACCCTACAATGCGGTTGAGCACAGGACATTATATATATAGACATGAATGGGACAATGTGTAACTCGGTTTTTGCCTGACACACCATCAAATAGAGGGATAGTATGGGGTGCCAACTGCGTAAAGTACATAGAAGACCAATGAATGACATAGTACTACCGAAAACAGGGCTCAAGTAGTTGTACAGCTAATTCTCTGTCCTTCTCGTTCAACACTCTTGGTCGCCGCCGCCGCCGCAGTTGATCCGAAAGAGAAAAAAATGTCAACCCAATACAATTACCTACCATTCAGATGACATCAACAATCACACAATATGTCAAGCTTGGAGGAAGTTAACAAGAAGATCCTGGATCTTGAGATTATTATTGAGAAGCAATCAAAAATAATCGCCACTACAGGTCAAAAATTGTTGGAGATCCAAGTAAAGGAAGTCAAGTCCAGGATGGCGGATTTGGATTCAGGGGCAAGCAAAGCACAATCGTTTGACACTGCTGACTATATTGGAAATGATGACGTTGTTCAGTTGGTTACGGAATTGCAATCCCAATTGGATAACTTGGAGGATAGAGCTTCTCGTCGTACTTACAATTCCACTTTGATCAAAGATGAGCAGAAGTTGGCTCCAATGAGCAATAAAGATGGCGATGAACCGCAGTTTAGCCTTCCCTCAACATTGAAGGACTTTAAGCAAATGCCAAAAGCCAAAGTGCTTGAGTTGGGAGTGTTTTACGAGATACTTTTACCAAACGAAGAAGAAATAAATGAGGTCTTGGAGAAGGACACCGGTAATAGTAAGAATGAAATAATTGATCTTGCCAAGAACAAAGACGTTTCCAAATTGGAAGAGCAGTTTACTGATGAACAAGTGGATGAGGTATACGACGAAATTGCTAGATATTTTGGAATTACACATAGAAGAGCTAGTGATGGCTGGTAAAACGGTTAAGGGTTCGATTGGTTTTTTTTTCTTTTGTTTATTTTTTTTTTTACAGAAGTACGTTTAGGTAATAGGATAAAGTGAACAATCAACACACTATGCCCAAAGTTGAGGCATTAACTCGTCTCTGTTATGTCCTCTAGTACTATACTACTCAAACCCTAGCACACTCTTACTCGTAGTTTATATACAGGACTTCTTGCACCATTTGACGTGGTGGAAAAAAAAAAAAAAGTTGTGTCCTTTCTGCAAATCAAACATACTCATTCAACACATTCAATCACGATTATCTCCATCAAATGTCAGAAGAGACTCCTAACCCAACTCCAGAACCAGAGTTGGTAAAGATTTCCATCTTCACGCCGTTGATATACGTGGGAGTAGTATTGTCCGTATTCGTTGTGTTTTCGATTTTCTACAGAAGACGCAGACTTGCAAAATTCCAACAAATTGAACCCATTTTCAAAGAGAACCACAATGCTATCATATATCAACAGTTAAAGTCTCAGTATGTGGACCCGGATTTGCCAAAGGATCAGAAACCGCACAAGAAAGTGATGAAGGCGGCTTTACTACGTAGAGGCGTTGAGGCTATCAGAAGAAGCATGAAGTTGAAGGAAAACGAGCCTGTTTTTAATAAATTGTATCAAAATGGACTGATAGGTGATGACATGTTCAAACAATTGGAGTTTGAGATTAAGTTTCAGGAATTGGAATTGAGGGAGATTGTTACGGAAACGGAACAGTATAAGAAGGGTTGGTCGCAAACATTCTTTCCCTTGGCTCAGGAAATATGTTTTAATGAAGCGTTGAGAAGAAGATTGAATGCCGTTGATGATAGATCAGGAAAATTGTCCGAGCTCTGGGGTTTATAGGTGATTGATTAGAGTAGGTAGTTGCTAGATTTGTAACATGCTTAAATAATAAACCGCACATGCCGGATTTGATCATTGCAATTGAATCTGAGCTGATTATATGTAACTATGCATGATGTACTTGTTGGGGGGCGATAGGTATGTCACGATTTACCCTCAGTTGGTGAAGTGTCTGTTGAATTCCATCACGTTCGGAGCGCGGAACGCAAGTAAAAAAACGATCTTTCACATTGCTCGCAAGTTTTCTAATAAACCAATTCATCTCAATCTTGCCAGTGATAGAGCCATGTTCAGGTCCAGCATCGCAACCCAAATACGCACTGGGGCGCTCAGGCAATTCACAAAGCTTTCAACGGGGCCGTTCCCTGACCATACATTTGCACGTACCCGTGCCATCCAAATCAGACCTTATGCTTCCTATCGCCGTTTCAATAATTCAAATGCGTCCACCAACATCTACGAGTACTACTTGCAGCTTCTCACGAGCAGGAAGGCATTATACATAGGAGGAGGTCTTTTGGGCTTTTACCTTATCAATCTTCATGAGGCACCTTTTACCCATAGACTTCGATTCATTTGGATTCCGTTTTGGATTGAAACCAGGATTGGCGACTATAGTTATAGACAAATTATGTCGCAATATGGCTCGATGATTTTGCCTCACCTGAATCCCCTTTACGGACGGATTTCCAACATTATGAATAAACTACTCGCCACAGCGATAGCCAACAACGAGGACCAGACTCAAAAGAGACATTTGAAGGAATTGCATTGGGAGATCAACATCATCCAAAATGATTCGCTTCCGCCAAACGCATTCATTTTGCCCAACGGAAAGATTTTCATATTCAGTTCCATCTTGCCAATCTGTGAGAATGATGACGGATTAGCAACGGTGTTATCCCATGAATTATCACATCAATTAGCTCAACACTCGAGTGAGCAATTGAGCTCACAACCTTTTTATATGGTGTTATCGGGAGTGCTTTACTCATTAACCGGAGTATCATGGTTCAATGATTTGTTAATCAATGGCTTATTCACTATGCCCGCGAGCAGGGAGATGGAGACGGAAGCGGACCATATTGGATGCGAAATATTGGCAAAAAGCTGCTTTAATCCTGACCAATCAATACAATTCTGGGAAAGAATGGGAAGAGAAGAACAAAGGTTGTCCAAGCAAATGGGCGGAGGAGGAGCAGCGAATTCGGTTTTGGGACAGTGGTTTTCTACTCATCCAGCCACCACGAAGAGAATCCACGACATTGAAAATTGGTTGCCCAAGTTGAGAGAAATGCGAGAGAGCAGTGGCTGTTATGAGTATGGAAGGTTCCATGACTTTAGTGCCAACTATTTCAAGAGACAGTAGATGCAATTTATTAGATCATGACGGTGTATATACATTAGACGTTCTTGAACTTTTTGTACAATTCACTTTCCATATTCTCCATGGAAGAAACTCCTCGTATCCACGTTGATTTGGATTTCCACCCTATTGGTGAGATTTCCAAAGATATAGCCCAACTATCCTCGTCTAATTTCAACATGTATACTGAGACTACCCCCAATCTCTTTCGCGTTTGTACGTTTCTTTCGCTATAGTAGGGTAACAGAGCTTTGATAAATCGCTGTAGCGTACAATCATCTCTGTTGGTTTCATATATCTTTGCTTGACTTGTGACCCAGCTCTCAAACTCATTTTCAAAAAAATGGACATTGAACTGAGAGTCCTTCATGAAACTCGATAAAATCTCATTGTCCTCAACTGAATTCGGATTACTGGTGATGTGCTCAACAATCCGTTTCCCTACCAAATCCACAATCTGTCTCCTCAAGGAATCATATTCATTTTCAATATCCTCTTGGATGTTGTACAACTGAGATTCGTCGTATGGCAAAATCTTCACCACTTGAGCAGGGGGATACTTTGAACCTTGTTCTTCAGTGGTGCGATCAACAATTTGATTTGCATTCTTCTCGTACAAATTGTGCTTAATCTTTCTGTTTAAGTAGTATCCAGCTATCAGAATCGGCGGGCCCAAAGTAATCCAGATTTGTGGATGTAGATTAATGAATGTCAATACCCCTGCTCCCAACCCACTAAGATATTTCAATTGGTATGGGATCAAGTTGTTCCATATTAGAAGTGGATAAGTTTTATTAGCCACGTATGAATTTCTCGGTATCTCTGTATATGATTGGAATAGTGTGCGTTTTGAAATTCTGAAACATGTTGGTCGTATCATGTGCAAGTATGATATTTGTGATGGTAAGCCAGATAGGTTACCCTAACGAGTGGATTTTTTTTTTTTTTTTTTTTTTTTTCTTCTTTCTCTTACTTCAGCTTTTGGTGTTTGTGTAAAGCAGATACGACTGGTCAATGAGGTAGAGAATACTTTTAGCTAAAGAAGGCTTCGTCAGACAGCAAATATGCTTTGAACAGTATTACTGATATATCTTTTTGTAGGGTAGCTCCACTTTTTTACATAACATACATCTACACAATCTTAGTGAACTACAATTGGAGTTTTCATCCGCCAGCAGATAGAACAGACACTGACACATACCTTCACATACATCAATAGAAACCAAAAGACCAGCCAAGAATGGTTTATATATATTGAGCTAGAATTTTACTAACATGCAAGCCAAGAACACCTTTTATCAGCTCAATGGGAGACCAAAATTACATCCCACCTATCATTGCCTACTGAAAGCCGCCAATGGAAGAGACTATTGTGTTGTCGAGTGTCGGATGGGTGGGGGAAGGGGTGTTGGGGGTTGGTGCTGCAATGAACATTACACTTGCAGGAAAAGCATCGGCCGTGAATGCTTTGCACAACAGAGATAAAATTGACCAGTATTATATTCGAAAGGAGATGGTTGAATTAAAGCGCATATGGCGAAGGGCTCAGTTTTTGGATTGCCAAAGCCACAAATATGAATGTTTGCAACATAGGAGAATCAAAAACTTGTGGTCGAAAACGTTGTCCCAAGGAAGGCTAAAGGTATTGCGTCGGAAATTAGATAATGCATATTTCCCGAGAGTCGCTCTTGAATCTCACAAGAGGTCACAGCTAACACACTCACACGAGTAAATAGTTCTCTCCACAGCATTCTCAATGATACCAAAATTTGACAGTATCGTTGGCAAAGACTCTGTAAGACTATGTCCCAGAGCTTAACAAATTGATTCTTTCAATTACTAAAACCCTGCCTGAATATTTTCCCAACAAAACATATGATGGCCATTATGTGGTTAATTTGAAATCTATAAATGTACATACTGCATCGGCTATCAACATAACTAGAGCAAAAGCTATGTCAAGAGTTGCCAATGCGGTATTGAAAGATCAGCCGCTTGTGAATGAACTATGCAAGTTGATTGAATAGACTGGAAGCATTGCCAAGGGAGCAAAAAGTTACCAATAGAAGCACTAAATAAGGAGCCAAAAATAATACGAGAAGTCATAGGGAATAGTCTCTACTTGCTGGTCTCCACCATTTGCTAATGCGTGTGTGGAATGGAACAGTATTCTGGTTGCAAAACAGACCTTTTTTTTTTTCTCCCTTTTGTACGCACCATGATATCTGAATTTTAGGTTGAGCTTCACATTTGAGGGCTTTCAAGAAAGAGTAAAGAGTGGAGGTTACTCACGTAGAGTCAAGAGGAACCGACTCAAAATGCTTAGGAAAAGCAGGCGTATACCATTGTCAGTTTTTTGTTATATACCTCTGTTTGTACACTTTATTTTTTTCTTTCGATAAAGTGTGATCTAGACCTTTTGGAGATAAAGTTACAACACAAAAACCATGAAGAGAAGCGTGAATACAAAAATACGAAAGGGTTCAAAATTTACAGTAAGAAACAACATGTGCTTTAAACTATATGGCGTACACAAACAGCGTGGGAAAATCCCTTGTGGTTTTCGGCGAATATTTAATGACAAGTTTGAAAATTTCATTCAACTAGTTGTGACTTCTGCTTATTTTTGTCTTTTTTTTTTTTTTTTTCATTTATTTCCTTTCAACTACAAGGGAAGCTCCAATAGATTAATATCCATACATATCCAGCAAAGCTGCACCTACGGAAACAAGTGTAGTAGATGGTTTGTCGTTGTACTATATGCGGGAAATGGTTACACTCCAGACGAATGGCAATCGAACACGTTTCCACTCAACACGGCATTGAAAAAGACGCAGTGGAAAAATTCTTTTATGGCATTAGCGTCAAGTGAAGAGAGGCAGATGATTAGTAGTAGCAGGAGAGGAGTAGTCAAGGATGATTCAGCATCTACCGACACTCAACATCATTCCAAGTTTTCAACTTCTCTTGCTCGTGGGATCGTGAGAGAGTTGAAATCCATCACAAGACAAAACACAAGAAAGAGGTTAAAATTTCGAAAGGGCAGCGGTGGACATTATTTCTCAGGTATTGTCTATGATGTCATTTCTGCACACATAATGATACAAAATCCAACATTTAGAGAGACCAAAAACTCAAAAACATAAAACATAACAAGAAAAAGAAAAAGAGGTTACAAAAGGAAAACACAAACATGAGCAACAAAAGAGCAAAGTATTGCCACGTGTAAAATGAGTTCACGACACTGACTTGGACAGGCATTGACTATCTTAGACACACCAAATAGCTGCATATTTTGCATTAATCAGTATAATTTAAAGATTGTACTGAATAGAATAACTACTGCATGTGCAAGAAGGGTGTTACATTATTGAGAAAGTAGAACGTATGGCTATATCTTGTAATCTATTATCTAGTGATGCACGTGATACAGGTAGCGCTATTCCAGTGAACAAATGTGGACATAGTAGAAATACTTTGGAGTAAGCAAACTTTACAAAAGAATTGCTTTTCACAGATACATGGGAACACACATTTCAGCACGGCTGATAGATGGTCCTTCTTTGAATAAATGGTTTCTCAAAATGCCAAGCTCTCCCAAATCAAGATTTAGAGCACTATTGTTGGCAAGTGTGGTAGCATTGATTATTATTTACTACTTCAAATCGCCAAATTCATTAATCACCAGCCAAAGGCCAGTAGGCAACTTGATACTTGATTATGGCTCTCACAGATCCATAGAGGAGCAAATACAGGAGCAGGAAGAGCAACAACTGGCCAATTCCGAGCCTACTGATTCAGAAAACGTTCCGCTGACACAGTCAGAAGATCAAGGCAATCCAAGAAAGTTTCTTGGAGATATCAATGTTGTTCCACCTCTGGAGGCACCGCCTGTATCACCCGGTACAAAGGAGTTACTTGGGGTCCCGCCTCCAAACTATTTCTTCAAAACTGTCACAAACCCTGAACCGCGTATGCCAAAGGAATGGATACAGTCCTTGACAAATCGCCGCATTGAGAATCTAAAGTTTAGAATTTACTCACACAACGTCAAGAATGGCGGGTCCCATGAATTGGTTTCAGGGGAGCTATCTTGGGAGGAGAGAGTGAAAGAGATTGCCTTATCTATGAAGTTTCATTCTACTGAGACAACAATCTTCACTTTACAAGAAGTTTACAAATATCAACTATTGGACATTCTTGCTCAACTAAATAAATTCAATGACGAGTGGGCGTTTTACGGCGTTGGACGCATCAATGGGAAAGATTTGGGTGAGTTTGTTCCGATCTTATACAATAAGAATCATTGGGATTTATTATATAATGATACCATTTGGTTGAATGATAAGGATCCTCGCTCCTCTTTACAAGGATGGGATGCAACATACGCGAGAATCGCGTCTGTAGCGAGTCTTCGTCATAAACTACTGAACAATATCATCAACGTATTCAACACTCACTTTGATCATGTCGGTACTGCAGCCAGAGAGGGGTCATCGGAATTAATATTGGCCAAAGCCAACCTGATTTTGAAACAGAGCGAGAACAAATGGCCCAGCTTTTTTGCAGGCGATTTCAATGCTTATCCGGATGACGAATGTATTACAAAGATAAAATCTGAAATGACTAATAGTGTTGCGTTGGCAACAGTGGGGAACAGATACGGACACACCAAATCAACTGTCACTGGATTTGAAGGTGAGGTTTTACGTGATGGCGAACAGGATATTGATTATATCTTTGCTCCAAAGTACACGAAAAGAGTGGACGAAGTGGGTGGTGCAAAAACGTCAAGCTCTGTCTGCGATAAGAGCCTAAAATCAAACGTTTTTGCAGAGAAGGCAGATTTAGTATTGATTCAATTTGGAATGTTGCATTCTAAATTCAATGGACGCTACATGAGTGATCATCGACCGATAGTTGCTGATTTTGCAATAAATCCCAAATGCTCATGAAGAGCTTATTTGGGAGCTAATCGTCTCTTGAGTGGATCATAGCCTATATTTAGTATTTATAGAAGAGTTTGCTACCTCTTTCGTTATTCCCTGTGGGTGGGTGGGTTGTAAAATCAACTTCAGATTTTTTGCATGCACAATCAAGTTATCCAGATATGGCAACTGCGATCAGCCCAATCAACGTGGCATCTCTTTCCCTCAATCTGTACACGCTATCCACTAAGCATTGCCACCAAGCAACACATTAATTGTCCGTATTTCCAGCAAATTCAACACTTGGTGGCTCCTATTGTTGAAAGAGCTGTGGTGATAGCAAATATCGGGCTACTGCATTTATTTTCCCAGTCACGTTCTCCACATAAAAAACAACAAAAAAAAAAAGAAAATCATAATATTAGTAGCCCACGATTTCATGGAAAGGTAGTATAGACCAACTCCTCCATATTCCAAGTACTTGATGACTAAACGACACCAGAGCTAGAAAAATAATAGACTAAAGCTACACCTTTACAATCAATATCATCATAAGATATGACTTTTGCATCTACATCGCCGTCGAAACTCTCAGGGTCCTACTTGTCATCCAAAAAGCTACCTCCGCCTCCTCCGCCTCCTCAGCCTCCTCAGCCTCCTGATCCACCACTACATACCCACCATCATAAAGAAACAGTAAATCTTGTTTATGCACATTCCTCGATAGGGTCAGTTCCCATGTCAGACTCCACCAACAACTCACGAAATGGAGATCGGCGTAGCCCTGTTGAAGCTGGGTTTGCCAGTTACAATACCGATTTCAGCTCTAGCAGTGACAGCGGTACTGATTATAGTACCAAGAACGGTACCCCCAGCATACATTATGACAAGATCCGGACTTCCAGTTTACAAACAACGCCGTCTTCACGACTGCAACCAAACTCAACGGCCATGCGGCCGTCAGGATCGACTAATTCAATGCTTAGTCAAGAAGATGTTGAATACTACTACACAAAACTCATAAATTACGAATTCCGGAATCTTCAATTGGACACCGAGCTACAAAAGATGTCATTGTTTGATCTTATTGATTACTGTGAGTCCTTATACGAACTTGCAAATGAATCGACAGATCACCTACAAGCTATCAAAAGTTATACAAAGGGATTCTTGATATTCAACTACTTCATAAACAGTTTTGTCATGTTTCATTTTGATGGATTTGATGCATTCATAGAACTGAATGAACAAGATTTCATTATATACTTGAACATTTTTGCATTTTACAATACTGAACAAGCCTTCCAAAATGGCAACTACACGGTGTCTTCAAGCGAGTTAAGACTATTTATTAAACTGTACTTGGTAAAGAAAAACTTGTTGAGTTTTGATCTCGATGAGTTGTACGAGTGGTTGTTTCAGTACATTGACTATCTTCGAGACAAGGATCAACTGGCAGACGAGATTGGTTTCAGAAAGGGAACGGAAGAAGACGCACAAAAAGTGACTCTAGATGGATCAGATGGAAACAGTGACGTTGGAGGTCAAGAAGAATACACAGATTCGGCTTCTGATGCCGATGAAGTGTCGAATGGTGCATACGACGACGAGTTATCATTTGTCAGAGTTGATCATCCTCCAACTCCAGGAATGGGACGTCAATCTCGAGAGTCATCGCTTGGCTCTATTTCTGGATTCAAAGTGCGCTATCCATCTGTTAACTTACCGAAGCGAAATGGTGGACACGATCCTCATTCAGGAGCTAAATCAGTGAATGAGAAAGCATTGAAAAAGCCACCCCCTCCCATTCCAACTTCCCTTCCTCCAGCATTGTTGAGCCAACAATTGGATTCCATCTCAGTACACACGAGAAATGATCACCTTGAAATTAATGGTGTCTCGGGGGGGAAGGATAAGGGAATGGAACCAGGTCGAATCCACCGTAAAGAGGGTCATCAAGATCCATATCCAAATGATGACATTATATCAAAGTTGACTGAGGAAGAGACTACTTTTGGGCAGGATGCTCAAGCGAGTACGAGTCAGGATATTGTGCAAGGCTATACACGCAAATCTCAAAGACCGCCAATTCCTGCAGCTCATGCAGTTGGCGTAAACAATTTTGATTCGTCTGCAGTAAATCAAAAGTACAATCACTCACATCGTGTGATGCCTAATGGTCGTCAATATCTGTATGCATCAACTGGTCAACCAATCTATCAAACATCCACGCCAATGCCGACCTTTCCGCCTCCTCAGCCACACATACAGCCACCGCATCCATCAATTTTGTATCTACCTTATGGCTACAGCAATGGCGCCATGACTCAATACCAGCAACTCCCAGGTAGCCTGTACGATCCTGCACATCAGCAATACCAGCAACCTAATTACCCTCAATATTTTTCACACCCTTCTCCCCAAAGCCACCCCATGATACCGGCTCACGTTTTGAAACAACAAGAACAAATCAAATCTGGAAAGATGTCCATACGCAAGGACTATGCAATTTGCGGGTTAAGAAATTTTGGCTCGTCATGTTACATAAATTCAACTATACAAATGCTATTTGGGATATATTCTTTCAAGGTCATTTTCAATCGCGGGTACCAAAAATATGTCAAGGATCCCGGGTTTTTGAAGATAATGCAGCACCCAGATTCACACAAGAAAGATTCAGTTTTATTGAGCGAAGCAGTTTCAGGATTGCTTCGCACCTTCCAACAAAATGGCGGTCTTTCTGTTTCTCCCACCAAGTTTATTCGAGTCACCTCATTGCTAAAGCCAGATTTTAATATCCCCCATGAGCAACAAGATTCTCAGGAATTTCTTTTGTTCGTATTGGAGAGACTACATGCTGAGTTATGTGATAAGAGCTTAGAGTACTTTGATCCTGAAGTTTTGTGTGCAAAATGGAACATCAACGTTTCTGTTGAAAATCGGTCGTCATACTTCAAGTGGTGGAGATCGTTGCATGAGCACGAGGGATCCAGTCCCATCCTGGACTTGTTTCAAGGCCATTTGCAAAATAAACTTCGTTGTAACAAATGCAGCTACGAATCAATCACTTACTCGCCCTTCTCAATATTATCATTGCCGATACCGAACACCAAGCGACCTAATGAAGTTGTCGATTTGACGTCGTGCCTTAGTTACTACATTCAAGATGAAACTTTGTCAGGCGAAAATGCGTGGAGGTGTCCTAAATGCCATGGTGAAGTGCCCACCGTTGACAACCACCCAGTTTTCGTCCAAAAGAAGGGCCTTTTCAAATTGGGTAAATCAAAGAAAACACCTGCTGCGTCTAAGGGGAATAAAGTATCGTCATCGGATACGATTTCCACCAAATCGCTTAGTTTTGTGAAATTACCACCCATTTTGTTTATTCATTTATCCAGATTTTCTATGCACAACTTAACCGACAAGCTTAGCACACCAATTCGGTACCCAATTGAACTCCGATTCAACAACCAAGGCCACGAGATTTTGTACAAGATATCGGGAGTTATCAACCACTTTGGTAATTTGAAAAGTGGGCATTATACTGCACTAATCAATAAATCCACAACAAATGAGCTGAAACATGACTTAGAAAATTTGAAGAACCCATGCTGGTGTAACTTTGATGATGAAAATGTTCGTTCAAGTGTCAATAATGGTACTTTGAGGTTGGGTGTTGATGGCCAGAGCCATAGCGTGCTAGAAATGATCTCAACGGATGTTTATGTGTTGTGTTATGAACGAGTCGACGCTTAGGGGCTTCAAACGGTAGATTTGGAGATGGATGGCTGTGCAGGGTGTGTATACGGAGAAGACGATTTACTTCTTAGATAATATAATATGTAGATAGTCTACTTGTATACCTATCTAAGTTGATAAAAGCGAGATTGTGCGTACACACTTCTCTGTGTAATCACAATCAAAATAACTGCACCCAATCTCCACACAAGCTTTCCCACATGGCAAGAGCAGAGTTAGGCACGTCAAAGTACGAAGCCAAGAGGTTAAAAGCAAGCGGACTTCAGAAACTAAAATTCTATTGCCAAATATGTTCCAAACAGTGTCGTGATGCCAACGGATTCAAAAATCATCTTCAATCAAAATCGCACCTAGGTCGCATATCCAACTTGCAATCTAGTGGGGAGTCACAGAGTATAGTATCCACTTATTCCCATCAGTTTCAAACTGATTTTTTGAATCTACTACGTGTGAGCCATGGCACCAAATCCATAAATGCCAATCGATTTTATCAAGAGTATATTCGACAACGGGATCATGTGCATATGAATGTGACTCGCTGGAAGAGTCTAACTTCATTTGTGAAGCACTTGGGCCAACATGGGTTGGTTAAGGTGACAAGGATCAACGATAGTGAGGAAGATAGTGAGGGGTTCAACTTGGAGATCCGATTGATTGACTCTCGAGAGGTTGAGAAATTCAAAAGCAAAGCGGATGAGGAGCGTGAAAGAGTAGATGCTGAGATAAACGACAAGTTGATTCAGAAACAGATAAAACGTGGGCAAGAGATGTTGCAGATGAAGGCACTGCAAAAGGAAGCATCATGTAATGAGAGCAACGACAAAGGTGAGAGAGAGGCTGCTGCTCCACATGAGCAGACACAGACTACATCTGGCCCAATAAGGCTAAGTGTTAAGAAGAAAGCTGTTGGCAAAATAAAGTCCGCATTTGATGACGAGAGCGACTAAGCTGTGACGACGACCAACAAGATTATTCAAGTCCAAGAAAACTCAACTACATTGTGAGTGTTGTACAGTCCCCGTCCGTCAGACAAGACATACACTTGGCAAGTGTCCTTTTTTTGGAGAAGGATATTCCAAGGTGAGTTTTGCATCTTTGGTTTCTGCTCTTGCTTATTGCATCCATTTGTATGAGTCCCCGTTAGGTTTCGTGGTTATAGGCTTTTTCGGGACACTTTCACAACCACTTGTTGAGATGTGCTCAAAACTTGTGCAATTTGTATTGACACGCCGCTGGCGAAAAGCTGTGGCAGTATTTGTTGGCAAACTCTAATTTTAAGGATAGAGAGAGAGCAGATCGCAATGAATAGCATAGATTGTTTTAATTGAACCCATTGAAGTTTCATGAATTCGCTTCGTGACCGACTTTTCATTGTAGGATGTTGGACAAGTCACCATAAAGTACATAATATCATCAC
>NW_026261389.1:0-1077 GCF_024610275.1 Lodderomyces theae | reverse complement strand
TTGTACAATATCGTAATACATTTAACAACCTTTTTTTCTTCTTCTTCTTCTTCTTCCATTTCTTTCTTCTTATTTGTGTAAAAATATAACACACATTGCATACACTATCACTACACAAGACTAAAAAACACCGCTACCCGAAATTTTAAAAGAAAAAAAAAAATAAAAAACAGAACACATACACGACACACACACTAAACACTCATCGTTGAACACCATACACACACATATTCTTAGCTCTGAAACTCTGGACAACAACACTGTTCCATAGTTCCCCAGTAACACTTTTTTTTTGCTACCACAATGAGCCGTAACATCACGAAGAGGAGAAAAGTTGACTTGATCAAGTCTGCATTAGTGATGTATGTCTTCCACGGATGAGTGGATTAGACTATCCCATTGGATTTTATTTTGTTTTGTTTTTTTTCTTTTTATTTTTCGCTTTTATTTTCTTTTCTTTTTTTTTTTTTTTTTTTTTTTTTTTTTTTTTTTTTTTTTTTTTTTTTTTTTTTGTCTTTGGTGCTAAAGTTATCACAATTTGCTTTTCAAACGCTTCAATGCATAAATAGTAATACGCAAAGTTCAAAGTAAAGAGATTAAAGTGTGAGTTGAGGTGTAAATTTGACACACCTTGCTCTTCTTGTGTAGTAGTAGCTGATTTAAGAAGTAAGTGGTTGTATTGACTGTTGCATTATTTACTATCATGGGAAAAAAAGGAGGGGAAGAGAGTTTTACATGTTTGTATTGTTTGTTTATTTCTGTTTTCCAGAGTAAACAAAGTCTTACCTATACATACACACACAAATATATATATATANACATCTGTAATAGAACAAGAATCTGTCGATATTATTGCTGTTGTCAAAATTTATACAGGGTGTAAGTAATGTGTGGGTGTTGTTTGCAATCTTAAAATTTGAATGACCACTCTTTCGTCTCCCTTACACAGTTTATTCCCTATTGTTCTAATATTAGCGTTGAATCTTTTGTTGTGTATGATCGTGGCATGTGAATCATGGACTATTGTTGTGATGCAATTTCCCTAAAACACAAATGTTTTGTATTGTATTGTATTGT
>NW_026261391.1:0-1179 GCF_024610275.1 Lodderomyces theae | reverse complement strand
AATTGTCCATTACCGAAGAAAGAGACAGAAGAAGAGCTCAACAAGGTCTTATTGCCTAAACTGTCTTACTTTTGTAACATAGAGCCTGTGTATAATTTTTAATGAATGTATTAATGAAAGAAAACTGATGTAAATGTAGAGGAGTATGTTTGAAGTGACGGTCGAGCATGGAAAACATCGCATGATAATTTCCAAATTGTATCATCTGTTAAGGTTTTTGCTATTAACCCCTTGGTCTACCGCGCTTTGGTTTTGTTTAGTTGGGGGACTGAAATGTCAAAGTAGATTCAATCTGGTCATCAGGTCGTTCTCTGCATTTGCAACCCCCTTTTCTGACTCTTTTTCCTCTTCTATTTGCTCCAATCGGGCTTCGAAATATTCATTTTCCTTCATAATTTGGGCCACTAACTGTTTATATTGTGCCTGCTCCTCGTAAAGAAGATGCATTTCCGACCAGAATTTGCGATTGCTTTCCATGGCCACTACGATCTTCTCCACTGGATAAGACTAATCAGCAATTTTCCAATCATCATCCGTGACATCCGGAAATACGGATACGTTACGTTTGTTAATCGGCCAGAGTCCATACTCCTTGAATCCATCCAAGATGATCTTTCTTGTCATCGCTTGCTTCCTGGAGTCCATCCAAAACTGCATAAACTTATTTTTGGGGGCAACGTGGGATTTTGTACTATCAAAATAGTCCTCAATAAGATTTCGATAATTGGTACGTGACAGGTTTGAAAACTGCGACATCTAGAGGCAGCACTGACGGCAGACACTATGACGATATACAAATTGGCATCACTCTAGCTTTCTCCAAAGGTTGCTTAAGCTCTTCATAAAAATTCCTCGCATGGTCGTTCATAATCAAAATTTGGTAATGCTCTTGGCAATTTGTTTTATATTCGGATTCGTTTAAGCTTTGCATTTAATGCCAGCCAACTGTAACCTCTTTTCCTCCTCTGCACGTTCCTCCTGTTCTGTCTTTTCAAGTCTGAACTTTGGCATTTTGGCGGGGAGGAAGTTGGTTAAGGACATTATTCAGGCTTTAGACGAGTATATTTGCATATACTGCTGCAATTTACGCGGATCAGGTACAGAAGATCCTGCACATGCAACCAACTGAAGAACACTGACGTCATGGCAAATAAATGAAAAAGTTTTGAAATATCTAAT
>NW_026261392.1:0-1186 GCF_024610275.1 Lodderomyces theae | reverse complement strand
ACTGCGGCCTCAACATTGCTCTTGAATCTTTCCAACCTTGATGATCCAAAGTGAATATCCCCTTACCCAACAAAGCCCCCAAAAAATCAATTCGATTACCAATATCAAAGTCATGAAATTGGGTAGCCAAGATGGCTTTGATATTTTCCGGATCTTTAGTAAACACAAGTGGTGTGCCAAACATAAATGACTTGACTGTGGGCACTTGGGGATGTGGTGACTGGTCATATATCGATTGATAAAATTCAGGTGATTTTCCATTGGCTTTGGCAATGACTGATCTTTTACCAAGACCAAATCCAAAAAACCCACCATTGACGGAGTTTGTAAATGGTTTGGCCCCGAGTTTGCGCATAATAATTTGAGAATGGATGTAGATGATCAAGACATGGATCAACACAACTGATGGGATGATTAAATACCAGTATGCAAGAACATTGGGTAAATTGAACAAATACATCATGAGCACGACTGGTGTAGGTGTTATTCTCAAAGTGAGGCTTGTAGTGTGTAGTGGAAGTGGTAAAAAACACTATTTTATGATAAAGTAGTTCTGCCTGTGATGTGATCAAGTCTATTGATTTTGCAATGAAGGAGACTCTAGTTGCCGTATAAGGAACTTAAAAGACCAATTCCGACTCTTCTTGTGTCTTCGATATATACTCGTGCTAAAGAATGCTTTATATAGAAACGGTAATTTATTCTCCTCCTTTTGTAACTGACCGTCTCTCTTTCTCTCTCCCCCCCTCCCCCCTTGAATAGCTTTGTGTAATAGAAATTCAGTGCGACATTTACGAACATCCTTCTCCACGCAGATTGTATCACGTGTGAAATAGATACTCTAGTATTTACCAAATAGGCAGACAACAGCCCATCTTCTTCTCTGTATATTTCTAGAGGTAGTCAGATGTGAAGGCTATATGCAAGTAGTGAAACCTACTGTTCAAGCTGGATTCTCTCTCTCTCCTTACCAACAAGATATAATTCTTCTACTTAATCTCTGTCGATCTCCATAAAAGACACCTATATAGACTCAAATAAATAGCAAATTGAAATTTCAAACCTCCAAACAGCTAACGACTCTTTGGCACTCCATTATTTTTCCATTTTAACGTAAACACCATTAAGCATGCACATAGTCAAATGGGTCATCTTTTTAGGTGGATAGGAGTAGCCATCTTGCAAT
>NW_026261478.1:0-202280 GCF_024610275.1 Lodderomyces theae | reverse complement strand
GCTATTCTCGAGAAAAATATATAAATGATTTAAGTGGGGTAAGCCATAGTTTATACACAAGATCACTTTGCAGTACTACCGAGGGCATTAGTGATTCGGGAGCTGTGATGGAGTCGATTGATCACAAACTGGGTGATCTCTAGGTAATATACATTAGGCTGTCTCCGTCTACTAGGCTTGTTGTGGGAACGAAAGCGATGGCGTTCAAGTGAATAAAAATATCTTTTAGTTGCAATTTGAAGAGAATAAAGAAGCAACACACTTAAAGTCTGGACGGTTTGCATTTGGAGGTGGTTGTGAAGAAATCAATGTAGCTTTGGAAGAGGCCGAAGGACCCCTCTCCATGGGAAATATGCAACACGACTGTCGCAACAAAGCACGAGAACAATTCACTTGAAGACTAAGTTTCCCTTTTTTCCCAGTGCATAGAGATGTACTTGTTCCTTTTACAGAGTGTGAAATCACTGCTCTGAAATTTTAGTCTAAGCTGTGACAGATCGATCAACTCCATTAGGGGTGGACTTTGTTGAGTTCAATGCAGGGATTGCTGTCATGGTTTCATATTTTATGACACTAAAAGAGTGATGAAAAAAATAAAGAAATCCTCTCAATTCTATTGTTCTTTTTCTCCTCACCTGCAAGTCTAGATCCAGCCCCTGCATAATTTTTCTCACTTCAAAGGTCAATACCACACCTATCATTTCCTCAGCTGGTATGCACATTTCGCTCTAATTGAATGTAACTAGTCGTGGGAGAGCTTGGAAAAGAAAAAAAGATTGGGATATATTACGAGGTATTTCTTGCAGAACACAGTCATTGTGGAAGATTTTGTCGGACACATATCGCTAGTCTAAGACTAACCATTGACTCTTCATTCCTGTACTTGGTTCCCCCTGAAGCTGCGAACTTAACATATGAGGAGCTTGGAACTTAAGTTAATCGCAGACGCAGCACTTTTTTCCACCCATTAGTCCCGATTCGCTGTAATATATCCGAAACGCTGTTTTTTTTTCTTTTTTTTTTTCTCGCAATTGCATGACTGCATGCGCATTGGCTAAATTTGAAAAAAAAAAAAAAAACATGATCTAAAAAAAAAAAAAATGTCGTCTCGAATCTAAAACGTGGTCGGTAGCGCTGGCAAGAAGAGGTTGAGCAAGGTGAAAGGAGAAAGGCGAAAGGAGAATGGAGGTCTTGACTGGTACATGTCTATAATGCTGTATGTACAATAAAAGCCTTGTATTCGATAATGCTACGACTTTGCAAAGTAAGTCGTGGCTGTGAAAACGATTCTAGAAAATTCTTTTCCTTCACTTAGTCCTTAAAATGTATTATTTTTTTTTTTTTATTTCTTTTTTTTTTTTTTTTTTGCAATTTGAGTTTTGCAAGCGAATATGTAACATTTCTAATTATAGCCCAATTTGTAAAATAATAAACTTAAAAATGCAAAACGACATTGTTTGTTGTCAATTACGCAAATAGGAAACTGTAAGAGGGGGGGGAAGCAGGGGAAGATACATGTGTAATTGTAACAAACAGTGATTTAAAGGGTATGTTGTATCTGTGGGTGTATCTGTGGGTGTGAGGTATGCACAAAGGATAGAAGGGTGTACAATGGCTCAACAATACGTTTGTATGAGTTTGCACCACAGTTTTATTGGCAAGCGAATCTAGATCAAAGTGAGCTTACATTCTAGAACTAAGATTTCCTGGTAAGAAGCACTCACAATTTAGATAGAGTGGCTAGAGCACTAGAAATGTGCTCATTTTCTTGAGGTCACTACCTTCTCTCTCTTGGCCCTGTGTTTAGGAGGTAAGAGGTTGGAACGACATGGAAAGTAGATTCCGTTTTTCAGCATACCCAAAGAACTTGCAAACCACATTCTAGAGCCACAGTAACGATTACTGGTGTAGTAAAGTAATAGTGTAGAAAGTACAACAACAACAACAACGTCTTCTGCTATTCACTGATTTCCGGATGCAAAATATTTTACAAATCTACTGCATACGAGAAGAAACGTGAGTTGTGTTCTTGTCTGTACTTTTTCCTTGATTTTTTTTTTTCATTTTTGACCGAGAGCACTGACTGTGTCTGCTAAGGCTAAGAATCACGGAGGAAGGAAGAACAATAACGCTTGATAGAGGGTAGAGGCTNTTCCTTGATTTTTTTTTTTCATTTTTGACCGAGAGCACTGACTGTGTCTGCTAAGGCTAAGAATCACGGAGGAAGGAAGAACAATAACGCTTGATAGAGGGTAGAGGCTTACCCCTTCCTGTCTATTTAGTGTGTATTTCCTTTGACTAATACCGCGTGATTGCAACCATATAGAGTCAGACTGCATCTGTTGAAGGAGAACCCTACGTACTAACTTGGTCGCGAGCGAAACAGTTGCGCTCTGTATTTTAAGCGAGATTGCCCTCTACCCCCACCCCCCAGACTCGCGCCACATTCAATTCCAGTGAAGCGAGAAATGACGTTACTTGGGGGAAGGAGAGGAGACTGGGAAAGAAAAGAAAGAAAAACAAAAAAAAAAAACGACCACACACCACGAGGGGTAAACAATAACGGTCAGAGATCAAGGAATTGCAAGATGTAAAGTGCATATTATAGTAGATATTGAGAAGCATGCAATGCTGAGAGATAAGAGAACTGACCTCCCCTCTGCTCCCCCCTTATACAGGTTGTCATAGTAAGAAAAAGAATAATGCATGGAATGACCTTCTCAAATTATCGTATAGGAGATTTTCGTTCTTTCCCCTCCCTCTTTCACAATCTCTCGTGCAACACACCCGTTTTTTTTGATGTTGCTAAATAATAATGTCACATTTCTTTCGTTTCTTTCCTACAGCTGAATATTTGACTGACTGACTGACTGACTAATGCCGCCCAGATGTAAGTTCATGTAAGTGAAAAGTGCGATGGTAGAGAACAGAAATTTTACAAAGTCATACTGTTTTTGAATAACAATTCCCAAACATAGGAGAAGCAGAATGAGAGAGAATGTATGGTATACGTTTTTTTTCTTGGAGGCGTGTAGGATAGTCTGTATATATATGTGTGTGTTGTTGTGGTTGTGTACTTGTGCGTGGTTTGCTGTTACATATTTGTTGGGCTTTTTTGTACAAGCCATGTATTCCGAATTAGAGGGGGAAAGGAGAGAGAGAAAGAAAGAAAGAAAGAAAGAGAGACATTTTGTTGTGACAAACGACATTTTGTATAGTCTGAATTTGTGTCTGTGTGTCTGTGTGTCTGTGTGTGTGTCTGAGCAAATAAATAAGAAAAAAAGAAAAAAAAAATGCAACAACCACACACTCGTGGGCTGGAATTTTATTTTTTTTTTATTTTTTTCTCTCTCTAAAAAAATAAATAAAAAAACTTTGCAATTGTGGTGGTGGTGGTGGTTATTGTGTAAACTGTGTAAACTGTGTAAAAGAGAAAAAAAAAAAAAAAAAACATTACTCATTATATATTTGCTACTTACGTTGTTATGTATAATATGTATATATAAAGCAAGATCAAACTTCCACGTTTGAAATTTTAAAATTTTCATTCATCTTATATCATCGTTTCTCATACCCTTCAAGCATAAACTATATTGCCTTCAAAAGCATCACCATCACTTCTTTTCAACTGCTACAGTCGTTACTATTATTCACGTAATAGTATTCACTCACACCACTGAATACACGCGCTATACATTTATTATAGACTAAGCACACACACACACAACAACTTTATTGCATTTTCCCATCTTCAGCACATATAACAACGCATAATACCTACATCACAGCCATGTCTGACTTTGCATTCAACAACTACTGTATACACTGTGACAAATTGTGTCCCACGAATTCAGTCTACTGCTCAGAAGAGTGTAAATCGATAGAATATCAGTCCTCAATACAACCAAGTAATACTTTCAACGCTGCATCATTTGAACAATATTCATCAGGTCAGCACTCCAATGAAAGTCAATACCATCATAACAACTCGGTTTCTTCGATATCGTCTACCACCCGCAATAATAACAATAATGACTACACCCCTAATGACATGGTTTCACCACTTTTGACTCCTGCTTTGTATCTTCAGCAACAGCAACAACAACAACAACAACAACAACAACAACAACAACAACAACAACAGCTACAATTGGTGTCGTCTCCCTTGATGTTGGCCTCACATGTTGATGTCGAAACAAAAGATGACAGTCACTACTATGACTTGAATTATTTTGACTTGAACTACTCAGTTAAATCCAACACCAACTACACCAGTAATCAAACCAGTAACGAGTTGATAAATTCCACATCACGCAATTATCGCAAATGGTTGACTGCCTTGTAAAAAAAAGAAGGTTTGTCTCGTATTGATTTGTTTTAATTTTCAACAGAGAGAGTTTTTTTTTGCAACTGGGAGAGGGTTTTTTTTTTAGTTCTAGGTTGTGGTTGTTGGTTGGAATAACTAAGCACAACAGCAGCAACATTTTCATTCATACACACATAGCATAACACATACTAAGCACGAAATCAAAGACATTACAGATGCTTTTTTGATTCTATTTTTTTTTGGCTTGTTTTTTTTTTTTTTTTTGGTGGAAGTTGGTTTTTGGTTGAAGTGGATCTCGTATATAGTTTTTACTCTTATATAGTACAGATACATTATACAAATACAAAACATTGCAATTCACGAATCACATTGAGTGTAAAACAATGTCCAAAATGTTGATCGCGTATATAATACGTAACTAGTAGGGTTGTTGTCTCCGTACAAGCGCAAACCAGTCCTGCTTCTTCTTTTCACACCCATGTGCTCGCAAAAGAAAAAAAAAAAATTATTTATCCCACGTTCTCGCCTCCTTCTACCCCCCACCTCGTTCACACAAAAATGTGTCAAAACAAAACAACAAAGGAATTTAACAATAGAATTATGTGTGCGCAGGAGATGAAAAAAAAAAAAAGATCATGTCATAAACGGGAGCTGAAAAAAAACACGTGGAGAAGTACATGAAAGGCTCGAAAGGGCCACTTCAAACATATGAACGCTTCTCATCTCAACAATTGAGATTCAGACAGTAGAGATATAAAATACACGCAACAGTGCTTAATACGAAATTTCATACTGACATCACCGGACCTGAAACTTTCAAACAAGCAAGCACACGTTTTACTCTTTTCAAAAATCTTCACAAAAAAAAAAGCAAAAAAAAACAAAAAACGAAAAATTTTTCTCGTAATGACCTCACTAGTTTTTTAAGCTGTTGTGCATATTATACTTTGAGTGGTTTAATACTTTATTTTTTTGTTTACACTTTGCTATGTCGTCACTACAAAATTAAAAACAAAAAAAAAAAGGACTAACGCAATTCCGATTCTTCGGAGATTAACTTACGAAAAAAGTGAAAAAAAAAAAAAATATGCATCACCTCTTTTTCTTCAAACACGTATGTCGCGTTATTTAAATTTCCAAATACGGCAATATAAACACTGAAGGTATAACAACTTCAGAGTTAGAAGTAGGGGTGGGGAGAGGTGGAGAGTTCAGACTAGCCGTTCAAACAAAGACTATCTTTGTCAGCGTATCGCTTTCTGACAAGAATGGCAGTAGGTTTTGTTTTGTAAGCAATTCCCTCTACCCACAAAATGAATCAGTAGAGGTAAAAAAAAAAAAGAACCAAGAATTGAATCTTATCACGTGCGTTTAGCTACAATTTGCGACATTTTTGCAAAAAGAAAAATGTGACTCAGTGTCAGTTTGAATCATCTCGAGAAGTCAAAGAAAGGGCATTTAGTTTGTGAGTCGCAGTGACTGTACCCGACTCCTTCGATTGAATAGCCGGTACTTGTAAGACTAGTTGCATACATGGATGTGACGAAACACGTGCTTTCTCTAAGTCCAAATCGTACTCCAAAGAAGTCTTCACTCGAAGCAATCATGGTGTTCTACCAAAATACATATTAAAGTAAAGTGGTTGTAGAAGTAGTCATTGACTAGATTGTTTTAAGTTGTTTTCCTAATTCAGACAAGCCGCACAGAAAATCTAGAATTACCCTTTTCGGTCAAAAATAAAGCAAAATTGTGCATTTTTGGCAAAATCGAAAAAAAAAGGTTAATAAATTTTACCTGATTTTGAACAGGGATACGGGCAAACAGCTTATTTTGAGTCTAATAGTCGGGCATGTAATGTAATGTACCTATGTTGCTATCCTTGGTAACTTTTGTTGGAACACCTATACCTCAAAATGCGTCAATAAAGCTGTAAACAAATCAATTTGTAATGACGATTTTTCCCAATGACTTGATCGCCGGTAGAAGCATTTGCAGCACTTATATTTGCCATTGAGCTCTTCCAGCTGCTTGTAGCAATTAATTTTTGAAAGGTTCATGTAAACCGCCAAAGCTGCAAATACAATTTTGTTGCTGTACTGACAGAAGATTGGTTTTTAACCAATTTTAATACCAAAAATTAACAAATTTCTTAATTCAAGATACAGCTTCAGATAGCCACACATCAATTGTCAAAAATTGGACAGTGGGGCTTCTCATATCCAATAACCAACAACTTCTCAATGAAGGGAGACTTTCGTAAGTTGTTCTTTTTACTGTAATGAAATTGTACTGCAAAACTCACATGGTAGCATCGACCATACTCTCCCTCTCTCTCTCTCTCTACTCGAAGTTGAAATTTTTTTTCTTTCTATCAGGATCAGCTTGTCTTTCCATCTCCAAGTCATATTTCACATCTAAAAAGATGCTTCCATCGCTAGTCAGGTCGGGCGGTTACGTCTGGAAATTCACCCCTCATATTACTTCAACACAGCGTGTCAACTTGCGTAAGAGAAGTGAACAGGTTGATTCCAACATTGATCAAATATACCGTGGTTTAATCCAGCTGCAGCAAGGTGAAAAGAAGATGGGCGACAAAACAGGATATCCGAAGATTGACCATTTGAAGTTTGAGATGCCTAGATATAATGAAATGAAAAGCCGGGATAAATACACTACGTTTAGCAAACATTCGCGTGATTACAGAAAGCCTATTCATAGGGTGCCTAAGTGGACCAAACTATCATTCAGAGAGAATCCAAAATACTTCTAAAATAGACAAGATAACGAGAGGCTATAAAATCCAGACCAACGTGTTGTTTGTTTGATTGGGAAGGTGCACACTGTATATATATATATATATGTTTTTAATGAATAAATGAATCTGTCGCTTGTATACTAGTCAATATTCTCCCATATAAATCTAGATACAGACTCTTCTGGACAGCTTAATCCAACGAGCATATTCTTTACTTGACCATCACTGCCTTGTACAATCACTACTTGCTCAGGATCATCTGTGAAATCCAACGCATTTTCCAGGTCTTGAGTTAGAAATGCTCCAGGGTTGACCGCACCTGTTGCCAGTTCTGATGCCAGTTCTGATGCCAGTTCTGGCTTCTTAAACGGTTCAATACGTATGCCTAGATTGCGATAAAAGTTAATCTTTAGCAACGCCAAATCATACTCTTTCAACTTCTCAGGATCAATATTTTGTTTGGGTTCCGGGTTTTCCAATTTCTCAGTCAAGTCATTCAACTCGTTCTGCAACTTGGCCCTTTTTTGGATCAACAGGCTCAAAGAGTCACGTAAATCACTATTCTCCTGCGTAATGTCCAACTTCAAATTGTAAAGCTCCAGGTTCCTTGTTCGCACAGCCTCTAGCAAATCTTGTGACTTGTCGATCGGCGAAAACTCATAGTCGGCAATTGCAGAGTTGATATCAATTAAAGCAACTTTAGCGTCATTTATCTTGGTCATTGCCCGAAGGTGTTCCTTTTTATGTTCAAGTTCCTGTCGAAGCTCATCGTTGGTTCTGTCAAGCTCTGCCAATTCCTTTTCGCGTTGATCTTGGGCTCGTGCAATAGAAGCTACAATTTCATCAGCCATGAAGAATATGTCACCCTCTTCAAGTTCGTCTATAAGTTTCTGAATTGCATTTGAAGTGTCAAACGACTGGTCGGCATTTGTATTCTCAATATCCGTTGGTACTTGTTGTGGTTCTGATGTGGCACTCATTATGTGATTCAAGGGTAACAAATGTGTAAAGACTGGCTGTTGTTTTGGAGGGGGAGGGGTGTGTGTGTGTGTGTGCAAATATGCGGTCGTGGTGTAGTAAGATGAATAGTTGTAGGTGTGGGTTGGTATGTGTACACTTTATGTTTTGGTTTTTACGCGACACAATTTATTTTATTTGTGACATTGAGGTTTTGGAAATTTCATCAGCACATAAATTTTTGTCTGTCCATCACCCCCATACTCCTTTCCCGCCCTGATTTCTCCCACGCTTAACCCCCCCTCCCCCCACCCCCCTTTCACAACATGAGTTACCCCAAGAAGAAAAAAGGATATTCCGATGTCGAGCTCCCGACTAATCCCAACTTGCCAGCATGGATAATCACACCCAAAGAAGAAAAAGCAATATTTGAACGATGGAGGAAAAGGACTTTTCTGAAATGTGATGATTTGATAAAGAGGTATATTGAATGCTCGAATCTGTATGCCAACCCACTTGATGCTATTGAAAAGTGTAAATCTGTGAACCAAGCCAGTTTGGATTGTGTTGCACAGTATCAAAAACAAGAATACTTGGATCAGGAACGGGATTTGTTTATTAAGGAAAAAATCGAAAAGAAGAGGTTATACAAGCAAAAATTGAGAGAGTTGCAGGAGCAACAAGAAAACAAAGAGATATGACCGTAGAGGAGGTCGTAAATCGTGTATATAGTTGAACAATACATAAATATCTCCACTCTCACTACACCACACCACCTCGCTCTAAACAGCATCTCTTCCACCTCGGATCAGTTGTCAAATGCCTCTTCTTCGAAAATCTTTCGGCTCCCCATAAGCAAACTAGCATGAATCTTGCCCAACATTTCAATGTTCTTATACTGATCGCTGGCAGTTGTTATCAAGTCATTGAAATCTGACAAATTGGCATGCAATTGTGCAACTTGTGAATTTAGATGACTCAATTGTCGCTGTGTGATAGCTGACGTGGAAACCAGTACATTTGACTGACGGTGAGGATTCTGGATATAGCTCTGTCTCGATGATTGCCTTGCATTTGATGGTGTTGACATTGTGAATCAAGTAAACAAGTAAAAAAGTGGTGCTTGTACGAGGTTGTTTATAGTTTCGGGTGTTATCGTGTATCAATTTAGTTTCGCATTTCTTTTTTTCTTTTTTCTTCTTCCCGTGCTCACATTCGGTTAATCAACTTCTGTATTTTTTTTTTTTTTTCAACGGAATAAGCAGGATTCTCTTCCACAGGTCAAATCTTGCTCCACAGAACAACCAATAAAGAAGGGAGGTCATCACCTAGCACTTAATTCTAGAGAGAATTCACAGTATTATACTTGATTTGCCGCACCCCAACACTCAAAAAACAGACTGTACACGAAATTGAAAACAGCAATCCGACCATCCCCCATACTTTTTTTTTTTCCTGGACAGTGCAAGACACATATCATTTGTGAATCAAAGACAGGGTTGTCAGACGACAGACTTCAAAAATTTAAAGGAACATTTCAAGTTGACCGTGATATTTCGTTCCTTTTTGCCCCCCCGCCCCCCTTTGAGGTAAAAGTGTAAACGAAAGACTATGGAGAGTAAGCCAAACGCGCCGCCGGAGTCCAAACTATCTTCACACGGTACAGCAAAATCCTTGCCGGAAGGAGCTCAGCAACGACAATTAACAGCGAGCACCTCTCTGTTGCAAACGGGCACGACTTCAGGAAGTGCGAGCTCGGCACCTGGAAAACAAATTACTCCATCTTCTCATCTAACTGCACAAGTAGTAGGGCTGCTACAATCGAGTCAGACACGTCTACAAACACCAAGCAGTAGCAATACCAACAGCAACGCAAAACCTAGCGGTAAGCATCCCGCAATGCTGTCAAAAGTCCAACCTGCGCGACAGCAGCCTCTACGAATAGCCCCAAAGTATGCCAAAATACAACCAGCAATAGCACCCAAACCATCAAATGTCGTACCGTTGGCAACAAAATTCAATCCCATACCGAGTAGCAAGTTCCAACTACTGATGAGGCCATCATTAACTCAGGATTCCACCAATCTAAATACGTCAAAACAGTGGGTACTACCTCCTCGACCTAGACCGGGCAGAAAACGAACTGGCTCAGATTGTGACAAAGTGTCGAAGGCTCAAACGAACGTAACAAAGAGGAAAAGTAAGCCGAAACTGGAACCGAATGTCAGAGCAGTGACCGTGAAGGAGAACCTGGAAAAAGACACTGTTTGTGCAACTTCGACGACAGCAGGGACGAGTACGGCTCCAGTTGCTGTGAAGAAAACTGATAGAGTGGGTATGACGGCAAGCACTCTGAGCGATATCAACCAAATAGAGAGGCCCAAGTTGCAAGAGCCGTCTCAGGTAGCTCACAATTCCGTTAAAGGGGATGAAACAGGAAAAGCTGCCATTACTGCACCTTTAACAAAGCAAGTTGCTTATCCCGTGGCCAACCCAATTGTCAACAAAGCTAATGGCGCCAATACAGATTCAGAGATCATGCCTGTACTGAAACAACATGTCCCATCTTTGTGTGCACCTCCGCCTCCACCTCCGCCTCCACCTCCACCTCCACCAGTAAAATCAGAGGATCCGGAGGTGCACATGACAGAGTTGAAAATGTCGTATTTGTCGAAATTAAAAGAGCAGGAGATTATTAGAAACTACGTGGAAGTGCTCACCAATCAAATCAAAGAGCTAAGCTTTGTCCAGAATGGAGTCATCACTTTTGACGCTTTGAAGTATTCTTCGAAAGTTACTCCAAATTCGCAGCGAATAACCTCGACATTGACAAATTCCAAATGCGATCAGTTGGACTCGATCAACAACTTGAATGATTTGAACAAATTCTTGACCTATCTCAGCAAGTCGTCAGATATCATCAAGAGTGCCAAGAGACAATCAATTGATCACACAAAATGTCCTGACAATTTACACCAACAAATTGATAACTACGTTCAATTGAGGAATCGGTTCAAGACATTGCATCAAGAAAATGGGAAAACTAGTAACAAAAAGAAGATGGGTAAACAGCGAGCCGATTCAACCAAGAGCACAAAACATACAGTGTCTCCATCCGAGTCGGCGACCACCACAAAACAAACAAATCAAAAGCCGCCATTTACCCCAGATTTGCTACGTCCTTTGAACGCTTCAAATTTGTTTAACGACCCCAATTTGGATATGATGGAAATGGACTTGCAAACAGAAACAATTGAAGCATCTCCATCAACTGCGGAGATATTGGCAAATGAAAATGACAGGATTAAAGTCTCTAGTGATGGCTTATCTATGGAAATTGAAGGTGCAAAGATTGGTCCTGGCGGCGACACTGGGGGTGGTGGTTTTTTCCATGTGGACGAACACGATTTTTTGAGCAAATTAGTACTTGATGATGCACCGCCATCAGAGGAAACAGCCTTGGGCCAAGTTTTGATACACGAACACAATGGAGAAAAGTCCAATGACGCAGCTGACAATATTCCAGCGTCTCAAGATGGCGAAGAACCGAGAACGGAAGTTGTCAAAAGCACTAATATTTCCAATGACAGAGTTGCAAAGAAGAAAATGAAATTTAATTGTGGTTTCTGTACAAACGATACACCGTGTCTTTGCCTTGATTCAGAATTGGAAATCAGCAGGTTGAATTGAGGGATTATGAGGCGAAAATCAGCTACGAAATTCCGGGAGGACAAGGGGTATATATACTTCGTAAAAGAGAGTGAGGTATGGTACTTTTGCAAATAGGTTGGGAGCTTTCTCAACCAACCCAGGCGCGTGTATACTGTATCATGCAGTCAGATGAGCCGGTATTGTTAAGCGTTATAGATTCGACCCTCCTAAGATTGATTTTCCTGTTCATTCTTCAAACAGACAATTATTGCTGACATCCTTTTCCATTTAAAAGGAAAACCGGTATGTGGTAGATCTTTATTTGCTTATTACTCCATTTATATAATGCAAGTCACATATTTACCTGGTGAAGTCCTACCCAAGATTTTTGATGGCGTTGAATCAACTCCAAAAGTGCCGCTTGAGATTAGATATCACTCGTACCAACTTTTGCCTTGCTCGCTTGTGTTGAAAGAACTCAGTCCGACAGAGTATGAGAGACTCAGTGGTCTTCAGGATAGCTTCTATATCAACTGTGGCACAAGCAAACAATAAGCCAACAACAACAACAACAACAACAACACGCATATTGTTCTCTACTGCGAGGACATTTTGTCAAGTGTGAATTTGTATCCAGACCCGATATTATCTTATGCACAAATATGGACAGGGTGGATAATACAAGTAGGCTATTGGGGCGTTATTCTTATTTTCATATCTATTTTGCGTCGACACTTGGTCTCGACAGTATGGGGATGAATTGCGTATATGGAATGAGTTCGCTACATTAAAACAATACTTAATTACGGTTATCTCTTTAACAATACAAACTTCATGTATTGCTCTTCATGAATACACATCTGTAAATTATGCTACACCCAGTCTATCAACTTACCAGAAAAAGGCCAAATAGGAACCTACAACAGCAGTGGCTCCCAAAACAATGTACCCAGTACGGTAAACACCCTTGAGGGTCAACTCTCTACCAGTGTCCCAAATAAGATGTCTTATTCCATTGAAGGAGTGGAAAGCAAATGGGAAAGCAGCAGCAGCCTTGATGGTGTATTGCAAAAACACGGGCAAACTTGCAAAAGCATTTACTAAGGTGGCAGCGTCAAATGGAATATTCAAGATGGAAGTGGCAGCATATGTACAGGTTAAGGCGTAGAAGGCACCGGCCATAGCAACACCAGTAATTCTGTGTAAACCTGACAATACCCAAGTTAATTGTGGTTGGTAAATGTCCAAATGAGGTGATACCGGCCTGTTCTTACGCTGAGCGACAAGTACTTCTTGTTCTTCATTAGGAGTGGTGGATACAGTTGACACAAGTCTTTTGAGGAGCATAGAGTTGGCGCCACTTTGAAGCACATTAGTTCTTGCTCTGGTGGTGTTGATGGTGTTTCTAGCGACCAAATTGATAGTCTGTTTGTTCAATAATCCGACACGGGAAATCATCTTTTTTGTGTTGTAGAGCTAATGCTGGAGTGAATATTTATATGTGTGTAAATGTGTTAGTGAGTTTCACTGAGATGTATCCAAGTATTGACAGCCTGTAGAAGTGAAAGGTCCGTTCGTGAAGTGTCTTTCCTCGTGTCAAGTAAAGTAATCTTCTGGTCTAAGCGTTTTGTTTGAATGGATGTTTTTTTTTTTTTTCTTTCCCTTCTTCCCCGGGTTTAGCCATTTTTTTTTATCCAATTAAATCGGTGGAATTTTTAATAAACACGTGGTAGCGTTCACAAGAGATAGAAGGAAGCTACCATTCAAGATAAACTGGTAGCACATCCAAGAATCTCTTTGTTCTGTCATCGTCATCTTTACTACGCCGCCCCCCAACAAAAACTCAGCTTTTGAGTAATTTTTGTGACACCCGTTACATTCTTTACTTGTTTTAATCTCTCGTTCTCTGTCCATCTTTTTGAACTTTTTTGTTTCTCCATTCTCTCTCAGCTTTGGGCTGAGGAAGGGAGAGGGGGGGGGGGCACTTTCCAGTTAAGGGATCATTTTTAAAATTGGATGTGGTCTAGTGTTTATGTGCATACAAAATAAATACAATCTAGACGTACCCTCTAGAAAGATTATTATAAACTGTAATTTTCTTACGTCTTGGGTTCCATCTTTGCCTGTGTTTCTAGTATGTGTAATACAATTATCTAAGAATATACATTAAGAGACAGAAATAAAAAAAATAAAAAAACAAAAATATAAATTAAAATATCGCATGGACAATACATGTATATATATAAAATATTAATTTACAAAACACTACACGCACATACACACACACACACTGCAGATTATCCTTCTTTTCATACCATTTCAATACAATACACACACATACACACATATACACAGTTCTTCTCAACTGCATACATAACCGCACTGCCAACACCTATACCAAAACCAACGCAAAGAAAAGAGAAGAGGAGACACTAGTTTGTGTTTATATTTATTATGACAAAGACTGCCACCTCGGTATTACAAAGCACCTCAGCAAACGCAACAAACACAGAAAAGAGCGATTATAAACCAACTGTGACAAATGACAACACTGTGGGAAATGTAGAATCTTCTGATGGAAAGCGAAGACTGAGCCACGCTCACCAAGCAGCAATAAAAGATCCTGGAGATTCAAGCGCCAATGACAAAAGCATCGACGCTCCGTTAAACGAGTCGAGGAGTCAGCTGAGACATAAACCAGAGCAACAGTCTCTGCAAGATCTGCAACTGCAGCAACAACAACTGCAACTGCAACCGCAGCAACAACAACTGCAGCAACAACAACTGCAGCAACAACAACTGCAGCAACAACAACTACCATCCCCTAATTCGTCCCATCATAGCAATAATAGCAATTCCAACAAGGACGACCTGCCACAGGATCGGAACGGAGACAAACACTCACCCACGGAGTCATACAACAAGTCTGATTTGATGTTTTCAAAAAAAGACTTGAGCAAGTCTCGCACGCAGTCATACCAATCGGTTTTATCGCTCGCCTCTTTGAAGTCCCTCAAGCAACACCAAATACAACCCATGACTTCGGCTAATGCCACTTCAAACCAACCATCTGGAATGAATGGACCAGGATTACTTAGAAATAACAGCACAAAAGGCCACAACAATCAACTAACGAGATCCAATTCTGCTATGAACACGTTGAAGAACTTTCAATCTTTTATTCAAGCTCCAGTCCTATCAAGTTTATCGACTCAAAAGCTGAATGAGGAATTGCAAATTGGCCAGCAGTTACCATTCCACGATAAACCGACAGGGAGCAAATCTAGACGTACAACGAACAACAGTTCAAGCAATGATGGAGACACTGATGAGGCTACTGAAGACAACAACGATGAAGAAATTTTGTCACAACAACGAGATTTGACTTTGAATGCTTTAAAGAAGTTAAGTTTGTCTCCCAGGCCAATTACAAACTCCGAAGACGTTGTTATTCCCAAAGCTGCAGAAAGCGAGAGTAAGTTGAAATCTAAAGGGCAGGAACCTTATCAACCAGCTGAAGTTGATTTATCGTCATTTGCCAGTCTTACAAGACAACCAAAGGTGACACCAAAAAATCCCTCACTATCCACTTCATCCTCGACTCTTGCACATGAAAAGTCATCCCATTCACAGATTGGCACAAAGTCATCGTTGGAGAGCCTACCAGAGGGTAAAATCGCCAAGCCAGACGTCACGTCAAAGGAGCATGACATCAGCCAATATCATCATAATTTGAGACAACAGCAAATGGATTCCCTTAAACTACAGACAGATAAACTTACAAGAAATGTTCAAGGAGATACGCTGTTCCAATTGATAGACTCATCCAAACAGGCTCCAGTCCAACAGCACGTACAATATCCACATGCACAACAGCTTCCACCATCAGCATCAGCATCATCTTCTTCTTCTTCCTCAAGAGTACCTGCAGCTGTGATTCCTCCACAGGATATCAATACCAGAAGAAAGCCACTGAATACGGCAGTGCCACAGCAGCTCCCTACGAATAACTTGCAAGTACAGTGCCATTTGCAGCAACCACAGCCCAACCCACATCACAAGAACCCAAGTACAAGATCTACAAGACAATTGCAACAAATCAAGGGTTTGAGAACACCCATGTACATTCCAGCGGTGTTGCGGATGACGCACAATGGCGGTTACGAATATCCCAATCGATCGTCATCAAATTCCCCAGACATGGTTTCTACGCCACCCACAGCTCAAAGTCCCGAAAACAGCTATGAAGCTCATCTAAAAGCGTTTGGACAAAAGAGCATAAACTCGTCGACCGCATCAATAAAGTCAACCGATTCATCAAGGTCAATAGACTCTACCAGCTCACCAAAGTATGGCTCATTCAACAGATTTTTGAGCACTGGAAATCTAGGGAGGTCGTTTGATTACCTGGCTAGTGCACCACCAACAAGGAGACATTGGGTGAAGGATGAAGCGGTGACTACGTGTGGCATACCGTCGTGTAACAAGAGTTTTAATTTTTTTGAAAGGCGGCATCATTGTCGAAAATGTGGGGGGATTTTCTGCAAAGAGCATACTTCGCATTCTTTGTATATCAATCGAATGGCCCAGTTTACCACTGGCGGAAGAGGAACATTGTCAAAGGTGTGCGATAACTGCATTGGAGAATATAACGAGTTTATTGAACGAGAATTTGGTGTCAATATATCAAATACAAAACTGCCCTCTCCGATGGATTTGGGCCGCCATGTTGAGAATAACGTTATCAATGGAGTGGCTAGCCTGCCCAAGCAAAATCAGACACAGCAGCTGTACAAGGATCTTGATAAACATGCGTCGAGGCGGAACCAAACTGATTTGAAAGGAAACATAATGAATGGTGGTACTGGAGGTGGAGGCACAAATAATACCAACAGAGCTGACCCATTAGTGGGAAGTGTTCCTGCAAACTGGACTTGGAGTTCCTTTTAATGAGTAGCTGTAGCTGTAGCCGTAGCTTGTCTTTTCATAAATAGTATATTTATTCATTGTCCCTGTAGACGTGTATTGCATAGGTATTGTGCTTTGTACTGATTTGGATTGTCGCGTAAGTGGATTTCGCGACTTCCAAATATGTACACCGTGTGCGGGAGTAATTTTGTCGAACATATTATTTTTCACAGAAAATGTTGAAGCACATTACCCTCTAAACTACATCATGGTGACAGCTACTCATCAGACCATGAAAGCACATCCGGCCCAATTAAAAGTGTTGGGCGTTGATGTTGAACTAATAAGATCATTGCTCAAAGTGATCATTTTGATATCAATTGCTGGGGCCGCCATTTCATCACGGTTATTTTCAGTAATTAGATTCGAATCTATTATCCACGAGTTTGACCCATGGTTCAATTTCAGAGCTACAAAGTACTTGGTGACGCACTCTTTTTATGAATTCTTGAATTGGTTTGACGACAGAACGTGGTACCCATTGGGAAGAGTAACTGGGGGTACGCTATATCCTGGATTGATGGTGACTTCAGGTGCAATTTGGCACGTGTTGAGAGAATGGTTGAGCTTACCCGTTGATATTAGAAACATTTGTGTTATGTTGGCCCCTGTTTTCAGTGGGTTGACGGCAATTGCTACCTACTTTTTGACCAAGGAGATGAAGGATTCGAATGCGGGTTTGCTTGCTGCAATTTTCATGGGAATTGCCCCTGGTTACATTTCTAGGTCGGTTGCTGGGTCATATGATAATGAAGCTATTGCAATTACGTTATTGATGGCAACATTTTACTTTTGGATCAAGTCGATGAAGTTGGGATCGGTTTTCTATGCCACATTAACTGCATTATTTTATTTTTACATGGTTAGTGCATGGGGTGGGTACGTGTTTATTACAAACTTGATTCCATTGCATGTATTTGTTTTGTTGTTGATGGGAAGATACAATCCCAAGTTGTATACCGCGTACACCACATGGTATGCATTGGGGACATTGGCAAGTATGCAGATTCCCTTTGTGGGATTCTTGCCAATTAGATCAAATGACCATATGGCTGCGTTGGGTGTCTTTGGATTGTTGCAATTGGTTGCTTTTGGAGACTATGTTAAATCCAAAGTCCCTTCAAAACAATTTAAATCATTTTTGATTGTTTCTGCTTCATTGGTATTTGTGTTGGGAGTCGGTGCATTGTTTGGATTAACGGCCATGGGATGGATTGCTCCTTGGACCGGTAGATTTTACTCACTTTGGGATACAAATTATGCAAAGATCCACATTCCTATTATTGCGTCAGTTTCAGAACATCAACCAACTGCATGGCCAGCGTTCTTTTTCGACACGTCAATGTTGATTTGGTTGTTTCCAGCTGGAATCTACTTGTGTTTCCAGGAATTGAGGGATGAACACGTGTTTGTCATCATTTACAGTGTCTTGTGTTCCTATTTCGCTGGTGTCATGGTTCGTTTAATGTTGACTTTGACGCCAGTCATTTGTATTGCTGGTGCCATTGCATTGTCCAAGTTGTTTGACATTTACTTGAATGTTGTTGATATCTTTGCGGAAAAAAGCGGACAAAAGACAAGCAAAAAGTTGCCCATTGCTGCATTGGTGTCGAAATTGATTGTGTTGTTGTCATTTGCATTTTACTTGTTCTACTTTGTTTTGCATTGTACATGGGTAACCTCAAATGCCTACTCATCGCCATCAGTCGTGCTTGCTTCTAAAGCTCCCGACGGATCCCAAATCATTATCGATGATTATAGAGAAGCTTACTATTGGTTGAGAATGAATACTCCTGAGGACGCAAAGATTATGTCGTGGTGGGATTACGGATACCAAATTGGAGGTATGGCAGATAGAACAACTTTGGTTGATAACAACACGTGGAACAATACTCATATCGCCACCGTTGGAAAAGCAATGTCCTCACCCGAAGATGTATCGTACGAAATTTTGAGACAGCACGATGTCGATTATGTTCTTGTTATTTTTGGAGGTGTGATTGGGTATTCTGGAGATGACATTAACAAGTTTCTCTGGATGGTGAGAATAGCCGAAGGTATCTGGCCAGACGAGATCAAGGAGAGAGACTACTTTACCGAAAGAGGAGAATACAGAGTTGACAAGGCTGCATCAAAAACCATGAAGAACTCATTGATGTACAAGTTATCGTACTATAGATTTGCTGAATTATACGGTGGACGTGATGGAGCCGACAGAGTCAGAAATCAACAGATCCCTGCTGATGAACCACCCGAGTTACATGTTGTTGAAGAAGCGTTCACTTCGCAAAACTGGATTGTTCGAATTTACAAAGTTAAAGACTTGGACAATGTAGGTAGGGACTTGAACCAAGCTACCAAATTCGACAATGCCAAGGGAAAGAAAAACAGGTTGGTAAAGAGACCAAACTTGGATATTAGAGAGTAGTAAAGATTATTATATAGAGTTTTGAGATGAAGCTTTTTTCTGTTTCTAGATGTTTTTGATTGTAGTTTTGTATCGCAGTTTAAAATAAGAGTTCGGGTAATTTTTGTATCCGACATATAACTCCGCTTGGCATAATAGACGAAATTTAAAATAGGCAAAATTTTCCGTCATCCGTGTGGGGGGAGAGAGAGAGAGAGGGGATTGAGAAATTGTTTACAACTTTTAAAAACTTTGCTGAGTTCAAGTGATACTTTTACCCATCTCGGTTTATAACAGTACTGAATCCTAACCCTTCTTCATTCAATTGAGGTATTTTTAGTATTGCAACCCAATAGCCAGGTATTTTATAACTCTCTACTTTCAAAAACAATGACTACATTGATTGAACACATGATCTTTTACAGATCTTACCATTTCAACAGCACCAATGTCAAAATTCACTTGGTTTGCATTCCAATCATCTTGCTTTCTGCAATTACGTTCTTGACTCCAGTTGGTTTACCATTCATCTCTACAAGTCCACTGGTCAACGTTGGTATCGTCAGTGCTTGGCTTTACGGCTTGTATTACATTTCCTTGGACTGGAAAGTTGGAATTCCAGCAGCATCTATTGTGATTGGCTATGGTCATTTCATCGGCAACTACTATAGGTCCTTATCTGCAACCACATCACCTACATCTAGTCAATTTATTCATTATGCAATTGCAGCACATGCATTTGCCTGGATTGCTCAATTCTATGGCCATGGTGTGCATGAAAAGAGAGCACCAGCCTTGCTTGATAACTTGTTGCAAGCTTTGGTTTTGGCTCCATTTTTCGTTGCTTTTGAAGTTGCCTTTTTTTTGGGATTTAGAAGGGATCTTGCAAAGAAAATGGATAATGAGGCTGGTAAAAGAGTTAGAGAGTTTAGATTGCAAGAAAAGGCCAAAAAAGCTCACTCTTAATAGAGGGCGAAGAAGAAGGAGGAGGAAAGGAGGGGAGGGGAGGGGGGGGGGGTCGAAACTTGAGTAGTTGCTTGTTTCCTTATTTATTTTAAGCAGATCTAGTTTGGATTTTGACTAATATACATTTCATAGTTGTATTTAACTTCAGGCTCGTGTAATGATACACCTTGTAGTTGGTTGCCAATGGTCAACCACCCTGGTCTGGTATTGTGAGCTCTACCAAAAATCTCCAATTTCCTTGCGTGTGGGCCCACCAATCTTTCAATGATGTCATAAAATTCGTCTGGCTTCCTAGATGTTTCTCTTGTACTGCTAACGACAACATCTGTATCTACTCGCAAATTGAGCCAACGTGGGTCACCTTTGAGGCCAACCAAGAGATGCTCTTTTGAGTGATTCAACCAATGGCCAGTTCTTCCTGTAACGATTGTTCTTTTCAACTGGTTCAACTTGATCCAAATCATTTCATCACTAATTTGGTAGCCCCATTTGCGCAAAGCCCTACGTCCAATCTCAATTGAACGTCCAGTAACCCATAACATAATGATACCCTCGTCTTGAAGCTCGTGCATTGGCAATTCCAACAACTCGTCATCCTTGCAAGTTCCATATGGCAAAGACATGTGAATATCCCAAGCAGGATCAGATATGATGACGGCAAATTTGCCCAAGATACCAAATGGCAAACTGCGAACATCGCAATTGATCCATTGTGGAGGTGTGATTGAACGAAACGATTCACTAAAGCATTGTCCTATGGTATAGTCAAGATCTTTTTCCACCATCTTCATTGCCGACTCAGACTTGAGAGGGTTTAGTGTGAAATAATGAAGATAACGACAGGTTCTCATCTTGTGGCATGTATCCAAGTACGAACAATCTCCCAAATTGACATCAGTGTGATTATACAATATAGGAAGAAAGTGGATTTTGCCAAGTGAGCATTGGTAAGTTTCAGCAGATAGAGCGTTCCTTGCTTGCTGTATTCTTTGATGGACAATGTACTCCAGGGCCAATTGTTTGGAGCTCAGTATGTACTCCCTTTTATTTAAACCAGAGTTTGCCAACTGCAATGCATGTTTACTGTCACTGCACACTTGTGGGAATGGCACTTTAAAAGTTCTCAATTTTGCCCTTTCTCTTCCCAAACTTGTCCTGGCTGTAACTTTATGGAGAAAATCCGTCATAACCTCTACTGTTAATCTTGTCACCTGACCAAGCTCGACTGTAGGGGTTGAGGCCTTTTGAGAAATAAAATCTAGTAAAGACTTAGCCTCCTTTCGTCTCGCTGGCTGTTTCTTGGGTGGTGCCAATCCCCTCAATCGATAGTGTAAAATCTTTATTGTGGTGAAATTAATCCAGATCAACCTGGGTCTACTTATCGTACTCGTCAACGCATGAGACAAATTAGTTGAGAAATGCAACGACCCTCCACTGAGAGTCTGAAACAATCGGAGATAATCAATGAAATCTGTGTATGTGGTTGGTGTGTGATAGGTATCCTCTTTGCAAAACTCGAGAAAAACACCCCTGACTTTCCAGAGTTCCCCATTGATGGGCAGTGAAAGAATTGTATCTCCTTGAGATAGTAAGAAGTCGGTAAAATGTTGGAAGCTGTCGAGTGAGTGCATTTTGGTGTGTGAGGGTAAAGTTGGAAATGTTGTGGATGTTGTTGCAAAAAAATGAAAAAAAAAAGGATCGACTCGTCTCGTCTTTGTTGAACATTGAGGCACATAAATTGGCGACTGGCAAAAGAACAACCAACTCTGGCTCATCCAAGGTTCAAATCAAAGTAATCGTCTTGATGGGAGTGGCACCCAGTACCCTTGTGTTTGGCCATATTGGACCTTTGTTTTAAAAATTGAGATGCAAGGTAAAAGAAGTATCTGTCGTTGAGAGCCTGTTTAAGTTTTCAAATATGGGCCGTGACAGATTAGCATGGTTTATTTTGATCTGCCATGTTCAATGTTACGTAAACAACACGGTACAGTTGGCTCATAGCACATGTTTGATTTCCAAATCTTCCATATTGTCGTGACTGTGGGTCTAGAATTGCAAGTTTTGAATGACCACAACTGTGGCAAAGGACAAGAAAACAAATAATAGCCAACAAAATAAAAATGCCAACAACAATTTTTGCGAAATTCTAGGTCAAACGGATGTTTCGAAAGAAATCATACCCACCGCAACAGAACCCTCCACATGAAACAACTGAATAATGTAAAATACAAAGAATAATTAGCAGAGAGCAACGAATAAGTTGTCAATTGTGGAGTCGAGTGAAGGTCAAACAATACGCATAAAGGAGAACCCCCACTGCTATTATTTTGCCATCCCCGCTTCTTTATTTTTCTGTTGTTGGTTGTTGGTTGTGGCTGCGAGCCGCTGGTTGGCTCTGCACATTTTACGAGAGATGTGTTTACAATTTGAATTTTTCTCATTTGACCCTTTACCCTTTCGTCTCAAACTTTGTTTGTTTGTTGGCTAGTTTGTTTTTGAATTCTCTTGGTAAAGCTAAGCGACATCAAAAAATATATATATGAAAAAAAAAAGAAAAGATTCTTGTGGGTGTGAAGCGACACTTTTTCTTTCTTTGGCAAGCGGCAAAATACTTTAATATCGTCTCCTCAAGAAGTCAAAGAGCAAAATTTATCCAGACCTTCTCATGGCTAAACTCGAAAAATGTCAGGTATGGTTGTAGAGGGAAGCTCAATGTCCTCTTGAGTAGAATACTCACTCGAATTCCATTCCGTACAACCTGTGCCGTACGTAGACTTGCACTTTTGCTATATTTTTGCTGTTCATTCGGACGGGCGGTTGGGTGTGGCGTTTCTCTTTCCCACGTTTTCTTGGCCAACTTTCTTTCCTTTCACTCCGTGTGTGTGTGTGTCTGTGTGTGTGTGTGTCTGTGTGTGTGTGTGTGTTTTGTACACAATTGTGTCAAATGCCGTACGGGACTTAAGCTCCGAAATAAAAATTATTGCGCGTATTATAGTTTGTTAGGAGAGAGAACAAAAGAAACTAAAACACAAGGTAAAAATGCCTCACACTATACACACACACACAGTTTTAAAGACAAAGAAAACAAAAACAAAAACTATACCCCATATTATTATACTGTTTAAACACACAGTATGTACTGCATATAACATAAGAAATGACTACCTGCTTCTGCAACACCATCCCAAACCCCTGCAACAGTATATATATATATAAATGTATATGACTAATGATGGGTACTGACTTGGGAAAAATATACCAAGTACCTTAGAATATCACCATTTACGTTACAGTTTCACTAGAGAAAGATAATGAATTTAAATTCCATGTACACCGATTTACTAGAATCCATAATCAACAGACAACTACGGGACATTCTGTCAACTCCCTGCGAATATCAATCAACACTTGCATCTGTAGCCAAAACATCGAGACTTTTCAATGATCTCGCCAATGCAAGACTTTATCGTGACATCGTGGTGTATGACGATGACAACAAATCCATAGTGGAGAACGATAATTGCACTTATATACACATTAATCAACTTGGCAAATTTGTTGAGTCATTGACGTACCAAAATTTCCTCAAAATTAGATCCATAGAGTTGCATTGCAAGTCAAATTTCAGCAAATATGATTATTCTGCATTATATGAGAAAATAGGAGATTTTTGGACACACACACAACATAATATCGAGTTTATTAATTTTGACATTGACAATATACGGAGAAACCAAACCATACTTCAGTTTTTGTCAAAAGATTGTTATGAAATCATGGAAGAAAATGACGAGGTGGAGTCGTGTGTTGGTTCTAAACCGTCAAAAGTTTGGAATTTGACAAATTGGTCCGTTTTGGCAGCTCAAGAATTGACATCGTTACCACTCTGGAGCCCCAATTTGAAAACATTGGACCTCTTTATTGAAACCATTATCGGCGACGTTCAATTCCCAATGCAAAGAGTTAAAATCCCCAATTTGGAACAATTGAATTTGAATACAACCTTGTCGACTCAATGCTTCTTGTCGTTGAATCCAGAAGTTCCAAACTTGCAAAAAGTGTCAATTTCTTATTCGCACTCATTTAATAAACCACCCATAAACTTTAACGACTATCAAATGGTTGATTTTGATAAGCTCACTGATTTGGAGTTGAAGTTCAACTGTTTGCATTCAGATTGCTCGTGTATCAATGAGTTTTATCACGAATTGTCTCAAAACAGTCATCATTTCACAAAGTTGAAAAATCTTAGCATTGTCAACCACAACTCCAAGAACCACGTGAGAAATTTGGAGCAATATGCGTTTTTGTTGTCTAGCCAGTTGTCGGATTTGTTCAACAAGTTTACCAGTCTAGAATACATTTACATCAGAATCAATGAATTTGTCAAGAACGATACATGCAAGATTGATTGGAACAGTTTTAACAAATCAATACAAATGTTACCAAGTCTACGCAAGTTGATCATTGCGGATTTTTTCAACTGGTGGGCGCCATCTATTCAGTTAACTAGAACTTTGATGGTTAATACTTGTACATGCCAGAAATGCCACACCATCAAGTCGTTGTTCCAGCAAATGGCAGCTTACGATGAAGATAATCACTATACACACAATTTTGACAACTATTGCTTTGACTCTACTCAAATTATGATGCCCAACCACATTGACTTGGTAAAGAAGGCCAATTCAAAGTTTATGTCGTATTTGATCAATCATTACAAGTCACAATTTCATGAGCTGATTATATACTCGATGTCCGCATCCTACTTCAGAGAACATGACAATCAATTGCTCAGTCCTTTCAAAACGTTATTCATGCATGGCCAATTGAGGCTATTGGCAAGCTCATTAAAGCGTGGAAATACACACTTGAAGGTCAATTTTGGTGGTATTTCGATATAGCTGTTTAGAGCACTAATTAATAGATAAGATTGAACGATATGGGCATGTTTCTCTATTCGCTTTAACAAGCAGATTAGGATGCTTTCTGGTACCTCATAATTTCACGCGTTTTGCGTTTATCGAGGCTTTGCTCCTGATTCAAAGACAAAACTCATCGGCAGTGGACAGTAAAGAGAGAGCGGGAAACTCAATAGATAGGAGTAATCTGGCTAGTACTTCTGAAGTAGTAACTTAAGTTGGATATGGCTTGACAATGAAAGTAGTGGGGTAAAATATTTCTTTACTCAGATATATTCCAATTTACTATGCTAATAATTAACCTTCCTAATTGGGAAATGATTTTTTATTTCTCCAGTTTTTCTCTGTATTTTGTGTAACATCTACTACATTCAGTTGCGAGTGATCTTCTAAGGAAACAACAACAGTTGTACACTGCAGTGTGATGCTAGGTCATGTAAGGAGTGGGAAACATTTTCTACTTTTACAGAGAAGTTGTCTTTCTTTCCTTTGCTTCCGACACCATGTGGGTAGATTCCAGATCTTAGAAGATATCACAAGATCGGGGCAGGATCTGGGTCACTGTTAGTACAAACAGATCTCAAGTCACCCCCCACCCCCTTTCAACTTCATTCTCTGCTAACTGCAACCATCTCTATGATCCTCTTATCATCAACTATCTTCAGCAATGTACAATCCCTACCTTCCAACCATTTTCGTTAACCTACGTACATTACCAAAAACAGTATGCCAATAGTTTAACCCATTTTGCATAATGTCCCAAAAGGGAAATAAATTGCAAAAAAAAAAAAAAAAAAATTAAAAGATTAAAAACATCTTTTCTATTCACAATCATTCAGAAACGTTACCAAGAATGGTAATTGATGATTGTTTTGCACCATTCATTTTATACATGTTCCAGCTTTCAACTTTCCTTACTTAACCGTATTAATAACAAATATATAAATGATGGCATGTGTACGCAGAAATTTTGTCGACACAAGTCACCAGTTTTTCAACAAATCAACTTGAACTTTCAGCCATATCATACCTGAATATTTGATACCCATTCGATAAAGAACACACCACACCACACCACACAGAGAAGAACACTTTACCAGTTATACCAATAAAACAACACAATTTACGAAAAAAAAGATGTCTGACTTGAGCTTGGGTCCAGTTGAAGTACACAATATCAAGACTTCATGGTCAAGAACTGATCAGGATCAATTTTTCCAAAGATTATATCCAAACTTGTTTGATCAAAACAGATCATTGCGTCAACTTTTCCACAATGACGAGTTGGTGATTCGTGAACATTCAAACATATTTGCTGACTTGTTTAGTTTTATCGTTGATAATATTGAAGATGGAGCTTTGTTGGATGAGTTTTTGTACCAATTTGTCAAGGAAAACCAAAGATTTGCTGAAACCGCTGTCAAGTATTTGGAGCCCATGGGAAATGCCGTAATTACGTCGTTTAAACAAGTGTTGAATACTCATTGGACAAGTGTTTTGGAATTGGTTTGGATCAAGGTCTATGTCTTCATTGCTAATTCAATTTTACTGTTGGTGGATGACATTCCTAGCGAGGCTAGCTCTATCAATGAAGACGAGATTCCACCATTGAATATTCAAAGAAACTTGTCGAGAACCACTTCTCGTGATCAAAGTTCTGCTACTACTGCTGCTGCTGCTGCTGCTGCTGCTGCTTCAGTCGAGTCTCCAGTCATGGACTCTGTTCCAACTCCACAAACACCATCTACTCCTGTAATGGATTTCGATGTGAGGCCAGGTAAGTCTCAAGAACCATCGCTTTTAAACAAACACAATTCAATTGAAATTGACTTGAAAGCAAATGCAAAATACAAAGGTTTCAGAAGATCAGTTGATGTTGCTCAGTCACCAATTCAAGTGCCAATCCCAACTGCAGATAGTTTCCAAAAAGTCCACCAAGCAGGTCTTTCATCATCATTGAAGTCGTTAGTGTCAACCCCACTTGAAGAGAATAAAGGAACATTCAAAGCTCCAAGACCTGCTTTTGATCCAAGAAGAAAAAGAAATTCAATGTCTCCATCTCCAGTATCGTCACCAGCAAAGTCCTTACCTTCTACTCCTCGTTTGTCTTCGATTGTCAACAATTCAAAGTTCACTAGTGATGAAGATGACCAAGCTGCTGATTCAGATGTTGATGAATATGCTACACCAAGAGCAAGCAGAAGGGGATCATTTTCTGAAAGCTACAAACCTTCAGCTTCGTTGTTTAACAAGTTACAAGGTGGCGAACAATACCCTGAACCACAGATTGAGGATGATGATGTTGCTTCAGAAGATTCGATTGAGGATCTTCCCTTTGAAAGAAGAAGGGTTGGTGATAACAATAAAGCTGTTGAAATCCCCTCGCCTGAATCATCAGAAGTTGACGAACAAGAAGAAGAAGAGTTTATCTACAAGCAACACAAGGATGTATCAAACTCAATCCCAGAAAGGTCTTTGAGTAGAGGTGGGTTGACTGGTGGCACTTTTGACTACCAATCATTTGGCTTGAAAGGATTGGCACCAATTGTGGAAGACGATGACCGTTCGTCGAAATATGATTCTGAAGATGACAACAAGTTGAACACAAGAAAGTCAAGCTCTGGTTCAAGTTGCGGGGAATCAGACTCCAGGTCTAGTTCATTGTCGTTGCACCATTCGGATTACAAATCTTCAATCTCATCAGGTGTCGACTCATACAACATGGTTAAAGGAGCCGGTGTTCACACAAGAAACACCTCTGCAGAATCAGATGACTTTCAATTCTTCACACCGGCAACCAAGTCTCACCAATCACACACATCACAAGCTCAACAGCAAGGACACAAGAGAGATACATCAATGTACTCACTTAGTAAGAGTTACTCCGCTTCTGCTTTATCTGTAAACTCCAATTCGAGAGCTTCGTTGGGATTCATGAGGTCTTCATTTGTGTTAAAGAAGGAGGTTGAACAAAATGGCTACAATTATCCAGAAAATGTTGGTCCTATCTCGTTACCATCAACACCAAGGGTTGGTAGTCCACCAACTTTGAGTAATACTTTGAAGTCACAGCAACAGCAACAGCAACAGCAACAGCAACAGCAACAGCAACAGCNATGTACTCACTTAGTAAGAGTTACTCCGCTTCTGCTTTATCTGTAAACTCCAATTCGAGAGCTTCGTTGGGATTCATGAGGTCTTCATTTGTGTTAAAGAAGGAGGTTGAACAAAATGGCTACAATTATCCAGAAAATGTTGGTCCTATCTCGTTACCATCAACACCAAGGGTTGGTAGTCCACCAACTTTGAGTAATACTTTGAAGTCACAGCAACAGCAACAGCAACAGCAACAGCAACAGCAACAGCAACAGCCATTGTATGTTCACAAGGCTAGGTCAGCAATGTCACTTAAATTGAAAAACAATAATGACAGCATGCAAAGCTTTGTTTCTGCCAATGACAACTCATACGATTTGGTTAATGCTTTTGTCACCAACTTGGAGTCTAAAAATCAATCCACGACCAGTGTCAATTCAAAGCAAAGTGCACCAGCCAAAAAGAGTGGGTTCTTTGGCAGGGTTAGCTCATTGTTTTCAACAAAGTCTACCAAGTCTACAAACTCGACACCTAAATCCACACCAAAATCTACCCCAGCACCATCAAGGAAACAATCTATTGCTATAATTCCTCACTCCGTCCCATATGGAGACTTGGCTCACATCCCACCACCACCAAAGATGACCTCACACTCATCAGGAACCGTCATGTCCAAGTCCGATTCTGGTTGCTCTGCATCATCGTCAGCTGGCTCAACGAGGAAGTCATCTACATTGTTTACACCATACGCTGAACCATCTGTAAGTGCTAGCTCAACCAACTTGTCATCAATGACTAGCACCAGTGCTTCCTTGTTTGCTCCAAACACTAACAATTCTGGTCGCTATAAGAGTGCTGCTTCAAAGCATGACTTGACTTCAGTATATTCCAATGGAACCTCGGGTACTAGAGTCAGCGTGTTTAGAAAGAAGGATCATGGTGAGCCAAGATATGTTCCTCCACCAACTAAACACACGAGGAAAGGTAACAAGTACAATGTCAAGAAAGTGCCTTACAATGTCTTTGCCTAGAGATTGAGTTGCAAGTTGGTTGATCTTGGAAGAGAGGACATGTTATGGGACACGTTTATTTTCGGTTAAATGCTTTTTTATTTTAAATTCAGTTCTTTTGTTTTAGGGTTTGATTTGATTTGATTTGATTTGTGGTTTGTTCGAGAGGAATGGCACAAATTCAATGATGGTTGTGGCGTGGTTAAACCACCTGTTCTCCTCCCTTTCTGTGATTGTTGTGAGCAGCCATTTGGGTGATTCATAACATCAGCCCCTTGAAAGGGAATGGTGATTTCTCCTCCTCCTTCTTTGTTAGAATGTTTAATAGTATTATTTATACAGGTTTTATTTTTAATATCAAAAATGTTTTGTGCTTTGTATTTGAAAGTGTTTTAGCAAATTTAAAGACATAACTCTCAATTACCTATTTGGGCAAGTAACTTATTACACCGCAAATCGTAAAGCGTTACGTGTCTGCATAAAGAAAAAAAAAAACTGTTTGGAATCCCCGCCTGAGCATAACGCACAAGATGCTAAAAAGAAAAACAGGCTCAAGTGAGGCAAGAACTAGCGTTGGTACACTAACAGACAGCTGGTATTTTCGGAACACCGGAATGGAGGGAAGCTTCCGTGCGTCTCGAAATTTTTGAGGCGAAAAAATTTGAAGCGGGTTGACACATTCCGTCAAAATCTATGAAGAACGAGAGAATACTATGTGCTAGAGACTTTTGTCTGTATCTTAACTATGCCTCTGGTGTATGTGTATGTGTGTGCGTCAGAACGTGTGTCTATCTTAGTATTGGGTACTTGATATGAGCTCCGATGCTGAGATAATTGTTTATGTCAGCTGCAGGAAGAAGCGGACTTAGCAATTTGATTCAAAGGTCGTTTACTATTAACTTAGGATTGACTGTGGCCTTTTACTTCTGTACCGGAAGTGTTGTAGAAAGCTCAAAATAAAAAAAAAAATTGATTCTAAAAGTTGAAAAATTTAAATTCACCACCATTAGCCACCATTAGCCACTCTCAACTGTTTGACCAATATCTAGGATGTAGAATATCGGAACGGCAAATAGCATCCACAAAGTACTACTAGATCTGTCAAGAGACACTAGTCAAAGGGCGTTTATACTTCTTTAACCGAGATAATAATTCTGAAGTAGTGCAGCGTAAATGGCCATTTGGTTGAGAACGTCTTTGAGTTAACATTTTTTGAAAGTTAGAAAACCTTAAAGTGAGGATAAATTTGACACCAATTCCAAGCAGAAGCTAAGTATAGTACAAATATGATGTTCTAGCATTCTCCACTTTTGTATATTGCAGTAATTTGCTAGTCAAGCAGCTAACGCAACCCTCTTTCGTAATCAGCAGCATACAAGAGCTATGTGAAGATGGAATTCCGGATAAATTATTTTCAATTTTTTTAAGCTTTTGTGCATAAGGAGGACAAACAGAAAAAAGTAGAAGCAGAAAATAAGACAGAGACAGACAAGAGCAATACAAAATTGTGATAATAATAAATCGGTCACAATACACGCACATTCCACAGCGTTTAAGACATTGGTTTCACAGTTGAGTAAAGGGCACTAAATTTTTGCTTCGCCCGCGGACAGCAATGGTATTGTCTCTTAGTATAGCAGGTAGAATGCTTAGTAATGAGTATGTAGAGGTGTTTGTTCTTCGGTTCAAGGTCAGAAGGTGTCACAAAATCTCGAAGTAAATTTAAACAGAATATAGAAGATAGAAGACAAACACAGCAATCATAGAAATGACAGTCTTTTTTATTTTTTTCTCTTTGACACAGTAGAAGTGTATGCATAAGTGTGAGAGATTGTGGGAAAATAAGTCCTGCTAGGATTACCGTAATGGACACTTGGCTTTCCACTTTTTCATGGAAGTAGTTACAACATATACTCTGTGTCCATTGTAAAGAAGAAAGCACAGACACAACTAGTTTTTGTGTACGGTGAATAAAAAAAAAGAAGATTAAATAAATAAAATTACTTATAGACAAAGAGACAACAACAACCAATTTGGGGTTTTATTTTAAAAAATTTTGAAAAGAAAGAGAAAGAGAGAGAAAGAGAGAGAGAGAGAGATTGTTTTGTTGAAGTTTGAAACAGTGTAGAGAGGAAAAGAAGAAGACGAAGAAGAAAAAAGAGTTTTACATTTCTGGAGCTCAAAAGTGACTGAGAGAGAAGAATACCAAGCAAGATTTTATCAAACACTTTTCAAATTCGGACCCCGTCATATTTTGAGAAAATTCTTTTGAGCAAAAGACTCCAAAAGCCTTCATAACACAGTTTTCTACTTTTTCGACAGCTTACTGCTTCACCAACTGTGTAGTCAAAATATCTTCAATTTCGTTATAATATAGGTTGACTGTGCCCATATAAGAGAGATAGTCAAGCATTGCAACGTCGTCCAATAATTATCTTGTTGTACATCTCCTCCTTGGAGATTTTATTAGGTAACATACTTCCATCAACCACTCATTGTTGCCCACTATGACATCTTCATCTGTCAATAACGGAAACAAGTCCAATGATAGTGACCTCCCTATTGCATCCAGTAAGGTTGAGGACGATAATGGTAGTGTTGTCGCAAACAACAACAGCAGCATGTTTTCAACGCCAATTTCTAAAGACACAAGTACATCAACAGAACGTCCTGAAGCCCTGAGAAGGCCCACTTTCGACTACGATCTAGTTGCAAAGACTGTTTTAACCCCACCACAAATCCTGGAAAACTTGGCAAAGCTAAAACTTAATTCATCTTTACCAATTGATTCTTCATTTCCTACTTCAGAGAACCCCTCTGCTCTTAGCTTAAATTACGAGTTAAGTTCCGATTTAGGTGTTGAGCCGTCGAGAATAATAAAGCATCCAACCCATATAAATCTACCAGGTGGTAACTTGCAGGATTATTCCACAGACCAAACATCCAGTCCTGATTACGACGAAAGGTCAATCACCAACCAACGTCAAAGTATTCTCAGTACATTCGGTGAGGATCAAGACTTGGTATCAGTAGGCTCATCGCAAGCACTAACTATGGACGACGAGAACTCCTCCTCTTCCCTTTCACTGGAGACTAGAGAAAACGTGGCATTGGGAAAGACATCGTATTTAAATGATGTCAACTATATAAGGGATCACTTGGACTTTTTGAACCAGAACTTGAATGCCAGCAGATCGGCAAGAAATTCAGACTCAAAGTACCTGGATTTTGCCAGCATACTGCCTGATATCATACCTTGTTACAGTTTAGTAAAACAATTTGGGAATAGGAGCTATCAGACTAATCTTTTGTACCACGGGATTAAAGTTGGTCACACTGGCGGTGTTGACACTGAAAACTTTACTTGCAAATTGGCAAGTGAAGAGAAGAACTTTATCGAGGTCAACTCTAAAGTCGTGTTGAGCATTTCACCAAACATTATGAAAAATTTGTCGCTTTCAAGACTCTTGAATGAGTGGTTTATTTTATCCGGTACAAACCCTCCAAAGACGCATTTGTTATGGTCGAATGAGACTTTAACCAATAAATTCATCCCTAACAGTAAAAGACCCACGTTGCAAAAAGACAAGAAATATGGTCTCAACACCTTGCCAGTGGGGATTCCAGGTATTTTATACCCAGTGGAGATTTTGAGCTTCAGTTTTGAGAATGAATTGGATGTGGGCTCAGCTGACAGGAAAGGGGAAGCGCAAAAACGTGTTGCGTTGGTTTACAATGATAATGACTATAAAACCTTGCGTGAATATAGTTGCGGCACGCCTGAACCTCACCCAGAGAGAACTCTGTCCGACACATCGAATGGGTCTGGGGTACGATCAGTAATGAGTGGAAATTCAACTGCTCAAAACACGCCCAGTGAATCTCTTGAGCAATCGCATCTGTTCTTCAATGGAATAGGCGCCATTGGTGCCACTAGCTCCACAAACTCCTTGTTCAACAAGTTGGCAGAGCATGTGACGAGTAGTCCCAAGACTCCCTTGAAGGTCATTGAAATTATCTCTGACATGATCAAAGTGGTTGAAACCTTGGGTGTTGTGCATGAACTTGGATTTGTCCATAATGGTATTACGAGCATGAACTTGTTGAAATCCGAGAACGATCAGGATGACGTAAAGATTACCGGTTGGGAATTTGCATTTTGTCATATGGAAGATTGCATTTACGGATACAGAAAGAACCACTTGAACGAAATATCAGACTTGATCCCCTACATGGCACCTGAGGTATCTGGAGTTGTCAATCAAATGGTGGATCACAGATCCGATTTTTACTCTATTGGTATTGTATTGTACGAATTGTTACTAGGAACATTGCCCTTTCAAAGTGAGGATCCAAATTCAATTGTTCGCATGCATATTTTCCAAAAGCCTGTTGCCCCTCATTTACTAGCACCTAGTTGGGTCTCAGAGAAACTAGGTACCACTATAATGAGATGTCTTGAGAAAAATCCACTGGATAGATATATCGACTGCTATTCCTTACTTAGTGACTTGATTTTAATCAAAAATCAGTACATCGACAGGGTGAGCTCTATGGGTGAACTTGTTTGGAACCATTGGAAAAAAACAGGGGACTTTGATGTATATCTCAACAAAGAGAAAATGAAACTGCCAGAAAAGGTGGGGCACAGTCCCACTTTCACTTTTCCAGCAAAGTTTGTTGGTCGTGATGAAGTATACAAGGAAATTTTTGACATTTACAACAACACTTTTGAAGGAGGAGTCAACTTATTCTGGATTAGTGGTGTAAGTGGAGTTGGAAAGACTATCATTTTGAATGATATGCGGGTAGGTGCATTTTTCAAATATGACTTTTATTGCATGTGGAAGTTCTCTTGTTCAGATACAGGTAACTCAATCTATTCAATGCTTTTGGAAGGAATCAAAACGGTCATTGGCCAAATTTTGGAATGCTCAGAGGAAATACAAGATAGTTGGAGAGATCTAATTGTCACAAACATCCCCTTAGACTTAAGCATATTGTTTTACCTCATCCCTCAATTGAGAAAACTTTTAGGTCCAAAGTATATTTCCATATATCAGCACAAACTGGGGACAAGCTCTCCAGGAGGTCCCATAAAAGAAGAAGCAACATCTACGTTGGAGGTCAAATTCAGGGCAATTATAAGATCATTCTATAAGGTTGTTGGCTTACAAGGATTGACAATATTCATTGATGACCTACACTGGTGCTCCGAAGAGTCATGGCAGCTCTTGTGTGATATGTTGAAATTTGATGATGAATCGGATATTAGCGAGATGAGCTTAAAATTGGTTGCCACGTTCACCACCGATGCTAGGCAGTTTCAGGAAAACATCGACAGTGTTGAGAAAGAGAAACGGTTCAAGGATTACGTTAATCGTTCCAGCATGAAGATGCATGTCTTTGACATACCAAAAGTACCAGGAGATGCATACAAAAGCTGGATCGTGCAATTGATTGGAGCAAATCTGTCGTCGTCAAAAACGCATATTGGTGGACATCACGCAGCAGCCCCACAGCAAAGCAGTATGTCTTCCATGATCAATAAAGCCACAACTGAACAAACTACGCATAAACTCTCTGGTGCCAACAATAAGCTAATTGCTGATGCTTTAAAGTTTTATGATGCCACTGGAGGGAACATAATGCTTGCTCAATACGCGATAAGCATGGCCCGATTTTCACAGCATTGCTATTATCTTAGTTTACATAACTATGGCCGATTCGTCGTTGATAACTTGTCTCCAGAGAATTATGGGATGAATAGGAATGAAATCATTCAAAACTTTTTGAATGCAACACTCACCCCCGATGTCAAATGCTTGTTGGAATTTGCGGCAATTATCTCTCAAGGTCCAGGTTTCCACTTGTCTGACTTGATAGTTGCCTCTGCTATGCCTATGGACAGGGCTTTCAAAGCCTTATCGATCATGGTTGGCTCAAAGCTACTTTTGCCCACCACCACCTACTACAAGGTTCCTTTCGATTTACTTTGCTCGACCGAGTCACCTTTCGATTTAACAGATAACGATATATGGGAGTTGACATCTCATTGCAGCTACAGGTTTTTTTACGATTCATTAGTTGTTCACATCACTGCCGACTTGGTGACAACTGATAGATACAAGGAATTATCAAGACTCTGTGCCTTGAGATTTCACAAAACCATAAGTAAAGAAAAGACTTTGAATATAGGCGGGTACTTGCAAATGGCAGGATATTTCCGAAACTCCTATCAAGTTGCAAGACTGGATGAGAAAGAATTGTATATTGAGGTCTTAGTTCAAGCAGGTAGGTATGCATCATCAACCTACAACATGAAGTTAGCGCAAAAGTTGTTTCAAGTTGTGGGAGAGTTGGTTGACGATCTTGACTCAACGCGCCAACTCAAGTCAATATTGACTGTTTCTCAGAACCATTATTATTTTGGTGAGTATGAAAAGTGCTTGGAAGTGATGGCAAGGGCTCAAGAAAAGTATGGATTTGATCGAATCGTGTTTCTTTACCAATTAGTTCGATGCAAAATCCAGATGGGTGAGATTGAAGAAGCCATAAAGATAAGTTTTGAGAGTTTACCAAAACTTGGAATCACTATAAGTGCTGATGAAGAGCAAAACTTGAGAGATTACAAAAAGTATAAGGCCAAGATTCCAGTATCAGTGCCTGATATCAGAAATATTCCGAGGACGAAACCTACCGAGTCGCCAAAATTGTTGCTCATTTATCATTTGATCAGCCAGTTGTTACCATCTTTGGTGGTGTTTCGGAAAAACGCCAGTAGAAAGCTTTTGGTTGTGCAAGCGATGCATGCAATCTACAAACATGGTCCTTCACCTTTCGCTTTCATGATTATGATTGATTTCGCTTCTGATTTTGCAAGTCAATTCACTTCTGCGGGGCTATTGAAAGCCAAGGAGCTTTGTAGGGTTGCCATCAGTTTGATTAATAGGGCCAACAATGTCTCGATTAATTACTATCGTGAGATGTACGACGTTTATGTTTGCACTTTGGCTGTTTATGTCGAGCCAATGCCTGTGGTTCTCAAATATATTGAAATCATCTCAGAGAAGACGCAAAATGATATGATGCTGGGATTTGAAGAGCTACGTATAGTCTTGGGGATGATAGACATCTTTATACTTCTTTTGGGTGGGAAAGCATACGATATGTCTTTTCTGGTGAACAGAAGAAAATCGCAGAGAGAAAAAATTGGATTACTGGAGGAACGGTTGTTCATCTTTGATTCAGAAGACTGTGTGCTTGGGTCCCTCTCGGTTTCCGATTACCGAGCTCGCTATGAGGAAAAGATGATAAACGAACAGAACTTGAGTCAACTGTCTTATTTGGTTGTGGTGCTTAATGGGTTGATGGTGGCGAAAAGATACGATGAAGGTGTTGACTTGATATTGAACAAGGCCCACGAAGTGTTCGAATCGTCACCACTTTTATTTTACACCAGTCATTATTTTTACGTTGCGGCTATTCTCATTACATTTGCATCTAAAGGAGATGCAGAAGCTGAAGCTAAAAAGACTGCAATTTTCAATGACATATATCTCCGAATGAAATTGTGGGCGTCAACAAATGAGCACACTTTTGGAAATAGAGTTATACTTTTGCTGGCATTGAATGCTATCAGAGAAGGTTCAACGGACTCGTTGAGCATTTTGGATATCTTCGAGGATGCTATTGAGCACGGCTCCAAAGTGCAGAACTGGTACGATGTGTCTTGGATTAGTGTCTTTTGTGCCAGATGGTTGATAAACTGCAATGGAAACAAACGAAGAATTGGCCAGTTATGCAAACGAGCAATTGAAATCATGAGGAAACGGGACTTTGAAGATTTCGCCAGACAATTTGAAGAAGAATTTGAGAAATACCTTGAGCAGGATTGGTCGATGTACACCTGGGCTGGAATCAACAGTGCCAAACAGCAAGAAGAAAAGAAAAAACCCTCCAAAAACATACCATCTAACCTTCCAATCAGTACCGATGATAGTGTTAGCGAGGAAATGAAGTCGCAAATGAAATTGAACAGGAAATCGAGGAAAGCAAGACACAAAGTGAAAAGCAATAAAAATTCCAACTCTGCTTATGATTTGAACTCCACGATACAAGCTTGTTTGGGTATATCTGAGGCTAGTGATGAGAGAACCATTTTGATCGAGTTGTTGACTTGTGCAATCAAGTTTGCTGAAGTTGACTATGGCGTCGTAGTGTATATGAATGGTGAACCGAAAATACAGGCTGTCGGTTCGGCCCAGCATATATACACCTTGAATGAGGAACCATTAAGCTCAAGGATAGACGTTTGCCCTTACCGATTGTTGATCCATGTTTTGGAAACGGGAGAAACGATTAATAAGGAAGATGATCATGTGGCGTTTGCCAATCGCTTTGGAAAAGATCCATATTACAATTACAATTCGTGCTCCACAATTTTGTGTGTTGCTTTGAAAAATCAATTTGGAGTGTTTGGTGCTCTTTATTTGGAAGTGGACTCGAGAAGAGATAAGAAGAAGGCGATTTTCGATGGTAGAAAGCGCGACTTGCTACACTTGTTTTGTACGCAAGCTGCGGTTGCTATGGGCAAGGCAAGATTGATTTCTCAAATGGAAATTGCCAAGATGGCAGCAGAGGATGCTACAGCTGAAAAGGCAAGCTTTTTGGCGAATATGTCGCATGAAATTCGAACTCCATTCAATTCATTGCTATCGTGCTCGATCTTCTTATTAGACACACCCTTGAACTCAACACAAAGAGAATACGTTGAAGCTATCAAAAGTTCAGCAATGGTTACATTAAACATTATTGATGGTATATTGGCATTTTCCAAAATTGAACATGGGTCTTTTACGTTGGAGAATTCTCCATTTTCGCTCAATGACTGCATTGAAAGTGCCATACAATTAGGAGGTGAGCAAGTTGTTGATAACAATTTAGAGTTGGTATTTTTCAACAATTGTCCTCAAATAAATACTGTTACCGGTGACGTTACCCGTGTCAGGCAAATCATCATCAACTTGGTTGGGAATGCCATGAAGTTTACAACCCATGGACACATCATCATTAGTTGCAACGCAGCTGAGTTAACATCAGTGAGGTATGAGGTTACAATTTCTGTGGAGGATACGGGTATTGGTATCCCTGAACAATCGCACAATAAAGTGTTTGGAGCCTTTTCACAAGTTGATGGGTCCTCGCGTCGTGAGTTTGGTGGATCTGGGTTGGGATTGGCCATTTCAAAGAAGTTGGCTGATCTAATGGGCGGTGATATTCGATTCGAAAGTCAAGAAGGGGTTGGAAGCACTTTTTACTTTAATGTCAGTTTTGGCGTTCTGTTGTTTGATAAGCCAGAGATTGATTTACTGGGTAAACGAGCATTGATTTTGAACAAATTAGAGTTGACTGGTGCTGCTTTGAAGAACATGTTGACTTTTTTCAACTTGTTTGTGGATGATGTTTCCACTGCCAAGGATATCAAAAGTGTTGAGTCGTACGATTTCTTGTTCATCAATTTAGATGAATATGATGAATTCAGCCCGTTTGAGTCTCAATTGAAATCAAGTGCCAAGGTTGTCATTTTGGCGCAGTTTGGTAAACCCTTGACTGGCGAGAGCAGCAAATATGAAGCGTTATTATGCCCCTTCCAAAGGGAGCGAGTGGTGAGATTACTTCGAGATGCCAGACCCGAAACAAAGCCAAGAGAAATAACTCCGGCTCTCTTAGCTGACGAGTATCCGTTGCGAATTCTTCTTGCCGAAGACAATTTGTTGAATTATAAAGTTGCTTTAAAGTACTTGGAGAAATTGGGATTCAAAGCTGACCACGCTAAAGATGGGACAGAAGTGTTGAAAAAATGTGACTTGTTGATGGAAAAGGGTGAGAAGTACGACGTGATTTTGATGGATATTCAAATGCCTAATAAAGATGGTATTACAGCTACCAAAGAATTGCTTGCAAATTATACCAAATTGAATAAGCAGCATCTTATCCCAAAGATTGTTGCTTTGACGGCGAACGTGGCTGGCGATGATCGGGAAAGGTGCATTGAGTGTGGAATGATAGATTTTGTGTCAAAACCTATACTTCCCAATGAGTTGAAACGGGTATTGACCAATTTAGGTGAAATTATACAAGAAGAGAAAAAGGCAGAGACGGCAAGTAATAGAAACTGATTTACAAAACCCAAAACTACATTGTGAAGCACCGGTGGCTTACTATTCTTTCTACACTATTCTACTTCTACTCAATTTATACAATTCTTAGATAACAAACTTGTATTCCTTTTTAAATTTGATCAAGTCAGGGTACTCTCTTCCTCTAGTCTCCTCCCATTCCTTTTGAATAGATTTGATTCTTTCAACTTCGTGTTCGGGTACCTTGTATGAGTCCTTCTCTTCCTGGGACAATGTTTTCCATTTATCAGCCAATTGTCTCATTGCTACTTCAGAAGAGACACCCGGTGGGTAGTTTTGACTAACAAAGTTCTGGTATGTTGTAGTAGGGCCTAATTCAGGCTTGGGAGTCAAGATGGACTTCAATGCTTGATTATATTTGTCAGTTGCTTGTTGGTATTGCTCCTTTTCAGAGTCTGGCAATGCATCGAATTCTTTATTCAAGGCTGTCACTGGGGTCTTTGTGACTTTGGCAAAATAGTTACGAGCAGTCAATGGACGTGGTTCCCTCAAAGTATCCTTCAAGTGAGCCTTTTCTTTCTCCGCTTCTTTCTTTTTCTTTGAGGTCTCCTTCTCTTTAGCCACTGTATCCTTTTTGCGTTGAGAAATCAACTTCTTGATCTCCCTCTCCTTCTCTTTAAGGTCCTTTTGAAGTGATTTCTTCTTCTCCTTTGCCTTTTGAATCTTTTTTGTCAACTTCTCGAGTTCTTTTTGATAGGTGGATTTGGTTGCTTTTGTAGTCAAAAACTTTACTACAGTGTGACGCGGAATTGACGCGTTTAAAAGCAATGGCTTAAATGCCAACTGCGAAGCCAATGCTCTACCTGGGCTAAGCATAAATCTCATCATCTTTTCAATTAATAAACTGGTGGAAATTGTAAGCGTGTGTTAATCTTGGAAGGAGTCAGTTGTATTGGGGGAATGTTTATATAGGTTTCGTATTTCTTTGGTTTGTTTATGTTTTGTTTTTAATTTTCGAAGTTTGTGCTCACATGACTTTCTCCTACAGTCCTTTGATACCCAGATTAGGAAATGAGCCAGTACCTAGATAAAACACCGGTTTCTCCAGGGCTCAAAAAGACTCAGACGTGTCTTTTCAGGGAGTTAGGATGTGTCGCAGAAGTGCAATATAGAGTGACAGAGATTCTTTGGTATCCGGATGTGAGTGGAGATGCATAGAATACATTTTTACCCGTGTAGCAAATAGGTTCACGTGTTTCAAAAGACTTGGTTTCTGTTCAGCTCGAAGTACCTCTGATAGACTCTACTCTACTACAATATCGTTGCATATCGGGACATTCCATAAGATCTGGCTCTGGATTGCGGGAGAAGTGCTGATTGGAAGAGGTTGAGAGGGATATTGTCACTCAAAGAAACAATGATTTAGACATCTTCGACATAAACTACACATACATCCACTTCTTAGCACAGCTCTCTGCTTCAAGTACACCCTGTACCAGTGTGTTGCACGTTGTATCATGTCTTTTTTTTCTTTTTTGATGTGTCCAAAGTTCATTACTTCTCTAATCTTCTCATTTGTTCCATTGCGAAATCAAACAAAAGAGTTAAAATTTTTCTGTTGCAAAGAAGTCTAGTTCAAGCACCGTTTATATCAACTAACTTCTACTGAAAATCAATCGCAGATGTTCTCCACAGCTCGTTCAGATACCCTTTTCTTGGGGGCGCAGAAGATTGCTGGTGACGATGTGCGTAACCAAACAGTCTTGGCTGCACAAACAGTGGCCAATGTGGTCAAATCATCGTTGGGCCCTGTTGGATTGGACAAGATGTTGGTGGACGATATTGGAGATGTTACCGTTACCAATGATGGAGCTACAATCTTGGCATTGTTAGACGTACAGCACCCAGCAGGTCAAATCTTGGTTGAATTGGCGCAACAACAAGACCGTGAAGTTGGTGATGGAACTACCTCGGTAGTCATCATTGCGGCTGAGTTGTTGAAGCGTGCCAATGAATTAGTGAAACATAAGATACATCCAACTACGATTATCAGTGGATATAGGTTAGCGTTGAAGGAGTCAATCAGGTATATAAATCAAATTTTGTCTCAGAATGTTGATCGTTTGGGAAAGGAAACATTGATAAACATTGCCAAAACATCGATGTCGTCAAAGATTATTGGCGCTGATTCCGATTTCTTTAGCAAGATTGTTGTTGACGCCATGTTGGCTGTCAAGACTACCAACACCAAGGGAGAAACCAAGTATCCAGTCAAGGCAGTAAACATTTTGAAAGCTCATGGTAAATCAGCCTTGGAATCAGTGTTGGTTGAAGGTTATGCGTTGAATTGTACTGTTGCATCTCAAGCCATGGTGAAGGAGATCAAGAACGCCAAAATTGCTTGTCTTGATATCAACTTACAAAAGGCAAGAATGGCAATGGGGGTACAAATAAATATCGAAGATCCTGATCAATTGGAAGAAATCAGAAAAAGAGAATATGGAATTATTATTGAACGTATTCAAAAGATTATAGCCAGTGGCGCTAATGTCATATTAACCACAAAGGGAATTGATGATTTGTGTTTGAAGGAGTTTGTTGAGAATGGATGTATGGCAGTGAGACGTTGTAAAAAGGAAGATTTGAGAAGAATTGCTCGAGCCACTGGTGCTACCTTGGTTTCCTCTTTGAGCAACTTGGAAGGCGACGAGACTTTTGAAGCTAGTAATTTGGGTTCAGCGCAAGAGGTTGTTCAAACGAGAATTAGTGATGATGAATGTATATTAATCAAGGGAACTAAGCAACATTCATCGAGCTCAATAATCTTAAGAGGTCCAAACGATTACTCCTTGGACGAAATGCAAAGATCTATAAATGATTCCCTCTCTGTTGTTAAAAGGACGTTGGAAAGTGGACATGTTGTACCAGGAGGAGGGGCAGTTGAAACTGCTTTGAACATTTACTTGGAAAACTTTGCATCAACAGTGGGGTCCAGAGAACAATTGGCAATTGCAGAATTTGGTAATGCGTTGTTGATAATCCCAAAGACTCTAGCAATCAATGCTGCTAAAGACGCCTCGGAATTAGTTTCAAAATTGAGAACTTATCATGCTGCAGCCCAATTAGCCAAAACAGATGATGAGAAGAGGAAAAAATACAAGAATTATGGATTGGATTTGATCAATGGTAAGATTGTTAATGAGGCTACGCAGGGAGTTTTGGAACCAACCATTTCTAAAATCAAGGCCTTGAAATCGGCATTGGAGGCATGTGTTTCAATATTGAGGATTGATACTATCATTGAAGTACACCCAGAACCACCAAAGGAGGATCCTCATCACGATCATTAAGTAAAGAGAATAGTGCGTAAGGAATCAATGTATGTGTGTGTGTATATACAATTAGATGACCGAGTTGTTGCGTGTTGCAAATGTAGAAGAGTTTTTATACCAAAGTAGTTATAAACAGATGAAATGTTTTCATTAATGCTGAATACAGTTCGTACATATATGCCCTTCAATACTAGAAAAGAATATCAAATTCCCATTCCAAACAATCGACAAAACCCGCTGAGTCCCTTCGCTCATTAGTAAAATTACATCTAGAATTCTCCACCCACTCCCCCCTTCCAAGAACTAAAACAAAGAACCCAAAAAATAAAAACAACCTAATAATACAAAGCCCAGACAAATACAGTTGTTGCAAATCATTAAGCTACAACTCTACCCGAAGAAGACAACAAACTCATCATTGATCTCTTTTTCTTAATGATTGGAGCCAAGTATTGGTTCTTATCCTTTTGGCCAAACTTGGCTGATTTGGAAATTGGAATTTGTGGGTGGTGCACTTGCTGTTGTGCTGCAGGTTGACTTGATGATGGGTGAAGTGTGTTTAGACTATTTTGGGAGGTTGAAGCTAATGGCAACTTGGCTTGAGGTTTGGTGTAAGTATAGTTGGGTGACGATGATTGGTATTGTGATGATAAATTGGATGCAATTGATGATGAAGCAGACACGTTACCAGAACTGTGGGTACTTGAGTACAAGGAGTAATTTGATGACGCAGATGACAATGTAGATGAAAGTGAAGTAGAAGAAACCACAGGAGTTGGACTTCTCGAAGTCTTTGATCTAGAACTTGATCCCAACGTCACAATGGAAGACGACAGACTAGACTTCTTTTGTTGAGTCAATCTGTAATATTTGATTCTTTGCATTGATTCTAATTCTTGCTGTTGCAACAAACATGATTTTATACCAATCAAAAACGGTTGCAAAGTGTAAATCAACTCTTCCTGAGTTATGTTGACGTTCCAGTTCAAGATTGAAATCAATTCACGTTCGGCCAAATTGACTTCTTGTAAAGTTAACAACCCATCGGTATACTTTGTCCAATGTTTATTCAATGGTGAGCTATCATTTAAAGATTTGGCAGCCACTATCAAAGCTGACAAAAAAATACGATGTCTGGTGGTTTCCATACCTACGGCGTTTGCAGGCAAGTAGTTGCGTAATTTGTTCAAGTAGACCAATGTAGCCATCAAGGTGGGTGTTTGGACATTCGAATACTTGATTAGGTTCTTGATGAATTGAGTCAATGTGATAGGTGGGTTGATGGATACAATCTCTGGCGCAGAGTCAACTAGCAGCAGTGAATAGGACGATGCTGGTGATGGTAATTGTTGTGGCTGTTGTGGCTGTTGTGGCTTAACTTGTATTATGGAATTTGTTGTAGACACAAGAAAGTTGATCATATCCAAGTTGACCGGTTGTCTTGAAAATAACTTCAAAGCTTCTCTATCAGACATTGTTGTGAGGTGTGTGTGGAAAACTTGCTTCGAATTATATAGGGTGCTTTGAGCCTCTGAAAAGTTGCGAAAAGGACAGAAAATGGAATAAAGACTGATACGTCGGTGCTGAAATAGACCTTCTTTGACTGTGTGTGAGGAACAGAAAGAAAACTTGGTTGACTTTACTCTTCTGTAGTAAAAAGAACGGATGAGATCAGGTTTCAATGAATATGACTTTTATATATATGAATCTTTCTAGAGATATATCTATATACATTATATTATACTGAAAACGGTATATATAATTTTTTGTACTTAAACGCCATATTGGAAAGTGTATTGTTCACAAAAAAAAAAAAAATTACTTTAACAAGGTACATATCCCAATTAGGAAATATGACAAAGCTAATTAACAGAAACAGTTTAGAAAATAAAAGTTGCTAATCGCGTTTTGGATTTTTCTTTTTACCATATAATTAAGTAATTTGACCTCTAAATTACATAATAATACCGTAATACAGTACAAACAATATTATGTAACCACACCTCCTTGCTGATCCCACAATATAAACAAATTGGGAAAGGAGTTGCAAAAACATAGTTCTTTTTTTTTTTCTCAATGTCACAAAATACACGAAGAAAGTTCAACAAACAAAGGATGAACAACTTTTGGAAGGAGTAAAGCTCTTTCTCTTTCTCTTTCTTCACAGACTAAACACAAGCATGACTAGTATTGCCTAGACTTTACCACAAATTGAAACTGCAGTAGAACTTCCCATGGAAATACAAAGCCTTCTGCAAAAATGACCAAAAAGCAGTAGAAGTCGAAAGATACGGATTGACTGATAGAGTAACTATTAAGACTTTTCTTTGACATTGTCCAAAATTTGTAGTCACATTAGTGGACTCTTTCTGGTCAGTAGAGATTTTGAAAGAGATCAAGATCATTTGACTAACTGGTGTAAAGACACGCAAGTTTCTTAATTTCACCGTTTTTACTCAATGGAGACAAAATAAAATGTATAAAGTTGGGCCTGCCAATGTAGAGACAGCTGTTGGATGGGGAAGGGACTTGGAGATCGAGAGGGAGAGAGAGAGAGAGAGAGTAAGGCGCAATTCGTATTGGACCCAATTTAGTAATAGCCAAAATTGAAACCAAACGTTTGAAATTCTGTTCAACATGAGATGCTCTACATAGGTGTGCGTTGTGTTCATCTTCTCATTGCTGGAAGCTTAATCTAAAAATTAAACTTCAACGTAGATAGATAAGAAAGCTTGTGGTCACACAGGTATTATCCCCCCTTTGATCTGAGCTGGTACTTACAATCAATGTTCAAAAATAATGAAAATTTAAAAGTATATATGCAAAAAAAAAAATAAATAATAATAAAATAAAATAAAAACGTTTCCTCAACTAAACACGCTACATTAGATTCCACTTTGTGTGTTGCACAAATTTTCCAAAACGCGTCAAGCAAGAGAGAAGAAGGACACAAGACACACAACACAAGACACGCGTACAACTGTACACCAAATCCAAAATTCATCAATAACTTTTAATCACACAAACTCCTCAGATACTGAGCCAAAGCACATCAAACATATATTTGTCCCCTATTCTTATTGTGTGTGTGACTTTGTTTTTTTTTTTTTGTTTCTTCAAACGAGTACTTCGTGTAGATCTAAGTCTCTGTACAAAAACACCCCTCTCCATGAGATTGACACCCTACAAGTCTCCAATGACAATGGGTGAGAGAGCGGGGACTTCGCCACACTCGATTTGTGCATTCTACTTCTCTACTTATAGCACGCGGCCACTTCTTTTAGAGCCAACAACTCAAAAAAAAAAAAAAAAAAAAACGCAGAGTCTAGACTTCTTTGCCTGGGCTCTAATCTCACAGATCACCCATTGAAGTTTGTTACCGTGTTCTTCCTCAACAGTAATGGCACCCTTTGCAAATTTTCCACCTTAACCCCGTCCTAAAAGGCTCAGAACTTGCCTCGTTTCTGTTCTGTTCTCTCCATTTCGTTTGTTTACCAAACTACAACGCGAATCCCAGCCAATGCTCCCATCGACACGATAATATGAGGCTTTTGTTTACGTAAGTACCTATTGTGAAAGCTTGAAATGGTTCTTGCAGCTTTTCTCTTCCCCTTGGATTTCCTAACTCACGCAACAAAGGAACTGTTTCAAATTCTTTTGTGGTGTCACAAGAAATTTCAGAGCTGTCACAGCTCACTGTTACTATTGGTGCTGCTGCTGCTGCTGTTGCTGCTGTTGCTGCTGTTGCTGCCGCCGCTGCCGCTGCTACAACTTCTATGTGACAAAGCAAGTCATCAAACCAACAAACTTTTGTCTCTTGAGTGTATCTTTATTTCCTACAAGCAATACATTACCAGAGCTACAAAATAAATTTCAAACCGACACACCTCTCAAATCATGTTACTTTGTCCTTCCTTCTCTGCTTACTCATTTCCTTTACAATCCGGCAGAATCAGGATAATAGAAAAATGCCAATGCTATAATGAAATAAGTTGACAACAACATCGCACCCTCTAACCAATTACTCTCACCATCCAATATAACCAAGTTTGTAATAAACACACTGACAAACAAAATGGCAGTTTCAAAAGTGGAAAAGTACAATGACATTGGAACATCAATAATCCAGCCAACCAAAACCATAAAAGGAGTGACAAATATAGCAATTTGTAAAGAAGAACCAATCGCAACACCAATAGCAAGATCCATCTTATCCTTCATTGCAACAATTATAGCTGTGACATGTTCAGCTGCATTACCAACAATAGGAATCACAATCAAACCAATAAATGTCTTTGATAAACCTGATTTCTCAACAATTTCATCAATTGAACCAACCAAATAATCGGCTGAAACCGAGACTAGCAATGTAGTAATCAACAACACGGTCAATGCTGCCAAAACCAGCAAATGGCTAGATTCTGATTTCCCAGTAATAATGTCATCTGAAGAAGTATTGTGGTTATCAGTGTGGACATCATCGACTATATCATCCGCGGCTTCAAATAAAGATTTATGGGTCTTTAAAGAAAACAACAAGTACAAGATATAGATGAGTAACAAGATAACTGAAACACCACGTGAGAAACTGAGAATCAAGTCGTCCGAAGTGCCAGGCTCAGGGAATTTTCCTGTATCGCCCTTTGGTGTAGGTAACGAAGCATGGAACGCGGCAGGAATCAACAACGACGCAGTGGCCAACGCCATCAAACTCGACATTGTTTGGGCAACAGTCTGGTTGAAACTTTGTTGAACACGAGTTATACCACCAGCAACAAAACAGCAACCAAGAACCAACAACAAGTTGCTCAAGATTGAACCCAACATGGATGCTTGAACAATTCGAATTTGGTTCTCCTTCAAGGCAATAATAGACACAATCAACTCAACAGCATTACCAAACGTGGCATTCAACAATCCTCCTACTGTTTGTCCAACATATTCACTAATTTCTTCGGTAGCAAACGCCAACACGGAAGCAAGGGGAATAATGGCAAGAAAATTAAGCCAGAATCTAGCATTGGCCCCCCATTCCAACGCACCTGCAATAAGGCCCAATGGCACAAATATAAGTAGATAGTTGACTGGCGAAGATTTCAAAGTTAATTTAGTGGCATTTGAAAAACTTTGAATAAATGAGGGAGAACCGTGACGCGAAGAGCCACCAAGTAATGGTAAATCGCTCATATTGTAACAGGATAGATTGGTTGTACTGTTTCAAAGTGATTGATATAAGTACGACCCTGTCAGAAAGTATTTTTTTATTTTTTATTTTTTGTTCTTGTTGTTGTTGTTGTTTGCAACGAAGTTTAGTTGAGAGGGGTGGATGGGGGGAGGCAGATGGAATAGAATATGAAATTCCTTCGACTGATATTTGTATACTGTATATCTATAGCTACTTAATGCCAAGAAGAGAGTACCTTTTTTTTTTCATTCTCTATTGTTTTTTCTTTTTTGTTTTTTTGTTTTTTTTCTTTATTACAACAACCAGCACAAAGCAATCATACATTATTCCAGTTCCGACACTTCCACCTGACCGCTAATAGAGAAGTATGACAGAAAAGATAGTCCTGTACAGTCATACATTGATGTATAATCTTCTTAAGAGACTGTTGATGCCAACCCTTGCTGTGCACCTTACACTTTTGCCAACCCCTCATTCTCTCGCACTCTAAGCTTTCTTATCAATCTTGTGCAACAATTTCAAATTACATAAGAAAAAAGAGTGTCGAAAAAACTTTGTCAGATTTGCGTCACTCTAGGGTAAAGTAAAGTAACGTCATTCGCCATTCTTTATACACATAACCGCCATACAATATCACTTTGCGGCTACTTCCGCCCCTCTATCTAACTAACTCAGTCCACAAGTAAGGTGTAAAGATGACAATAGCAGTAAACAACACTTCAAAGGCTTCCCAAATAGCAACAGGGAACAAAACACCTCGATCGATGAAATTCAAATAAATAGAATAAAATGCAACACTAAAGAAATGATTAAACAACAACATGGGGAATGGTAGTACTCCACTCAATAACCCAATAGGTCCATCAACGCAATCACCACCACGTTCGAAATACCTAAAACACCCCCGTTGCAAAATTTTCAACGGTTTTTTATCGGCTGCAAATAACGAGTACAATGCAATTGATAATGTGTTGATCACAGCATCAAGGTTTTTCCGTTTACGATGGAAAATTACCAACTTCTCTTGAACCAAATCGTAGTCTTGTAAATCATCCACTGACTTTGGGTCTAATAACCGTGCCAACAAGACTGCATCGTTCAATCCTACCGTCATTCCACCTCCAGTTAATGGATGCCTCATATTTAACGAGTCACCAAGTAAGATCAACCCGCGTTGGTTTTGCTTCTTGGCGGAAAGGTACTGGTTGGGCATGACTTTGAATTTCCTCTTTTCCATCCCTTTTTTAAATGCAGGGTACAATTCTTTGGGTATGATCGGCAACACATCCTTTTCTAAGTAGTTGTATATTTCATTCTTGGCGGCAGATGGCGGTTTAGTTGATCTGAATGCACATAGCACTCGAGTCTCACTAGGTGATACTTGGTATATGAGCACTGGTGCGTGGTTGCCCAACAAGACATGTCCTTTATTTGGAGCTGGTAGTTGAGCATCCTCCAAGTAAAACCCAACAAAATAAGACCCGATTGAGGGTACATTGTTCTTCCCCAATTCAGTTCTGAATTTGGAGTATATCCCATCACATGAAATGATTAATTTGCCACGGTATGTGAATTTTTCATCCTTTTGTTTACCACTTATTCCAACAACATCACCATTGAACTCGCGCACTAATTTGGTCACTGTTCCTTCAATTGCAGTAACGTTTGGTTCTGACTTACATATGCTTCGTAGGTTTTGCAAAAAGTCCCCGTGATGAAATGCAACCCCACGCACCCGTTCATCACTGTCCCATTTGGAAACATCTATTGTTGAATCCAGTCTTAGTTTGTACTCCTTTCCCAAAGGTTTCACCGGGTTGGTCACTTGCGCCACGTCCTTGAATGGGTACTCAATAGTGACGTGGTCCCCATAGTATTGGATGTAGTATCCAGTACAATCAACGGCATTGATATCATTGATGGCATTTATCATACCCAACTCTCTCAAAGCTTTAACTCCAGCCGGTTGCAATAGCTCTCCAACTATCCTATCCGGTCGTGACCAATCGCGTTCAATAATGAGAACCGACCTTCCTTGTCGCGCCAAAGCTGTAGCTATACATGGTCCAACCACGCCGGCACCAATAACAATAACGTCGTATTCAGTAGTCATATCCCACTAATTACAATGTGGAGGTCTCTCTCAATCTGTAAACAAGGAAGGATATGTTTTGATTTCCTTCTCTTTGGAGAACAAGACGACAATTGCAAGGTATTTATTTCGTTTAGATGTATCGTATCATATGATGCTTTCAAATTTCACACATGATTTTTCTTTTTTTTTTTTTTCTAAACGACACGCGAGGGTTGAATCGATTATACGAGAGCGAATTTTTGATGCAAAAGAGCTGCATTGAGTTATTAAGGAGGAACGTCGGTAGACTTGCCCACAGAAACTATTACTTTGGAACAACAACTACCGAATAGACTGAAGAGACCTGACTCATTCAGAGCGTTTCAATAGTGGAAACTATAAAGGTTTTTGAATTACCTCCTTCAGCTGTCGTACTGAAGAACGTATAACAAAGTTCTGAATACAAAATATATACCTACTCATCCTCATCCTCCTCCTCCTCCTCTTCTTCTTCTTCTTCTTCCTCTTCTTCGCTATCCTCCTCGGCTTCTTCTAACCAGTTGATAAATTTACCAGCCAATCCTCTGATTTGAGCTTCTTTATCGCCTTTACTCCACCATTTGAGTATATTGTCTTCCTCAGCAATTTCTAAATCATACAATGATTTCAACGCACAGAAGAGCACCACTTGATTATACTCAGGGTCCAAATCGGCAATTTGCTCTTCCAATATGGCCAATAAATCAACCTCCTCTTCTGCAGTAAATGTTTGACGGCGATACATTTTCCCCCAGTGGGTAAACAATTTAGTTGCTGCTTCTTGCGGTTTCAAAGTATCAGTGGCTACAAAATCAACTATTTTCATCAAGATTGCCTCTGTGGTGACACTTCGCACATCGTGATAGTTGACATTCATTGACATACGCAAAGTGTTCAATTCCAATAGGGCAGTGTCAATATCATGGTTGTTTTCAATTGCTCGACAAACTGTTGCCACACCTTCAACGCTGAAATCCTCTTCGGGTTCAGACATCATGGAGTTGGATGAAAACCTTCTGGTACGTGAATGTGTACGCTTCTTTTTCTTAGTTACTGAAGTAATTGACTCATCTGAGCGATTAAGGAGCTTTAGACGTGATAGCATCCCCTCTATTTCAACTCCATCGTCCTTGGAGATTTTGTTGTTGGTTACAATTTCACCTGATTCAACAGTAACGTTAAAGCCTATAACGCTGTTGGAAAGTATTGCGGATTCTTTAACGTGTCCTGAAGATGCAACAATGCTGGACTCTATAATTGCGCCATCCTCTATTACTGAATCGTCCCAAATATATGAATTCAATATCGACACATTTTTGCCAATAGCGCAATTTCTTCCAATGACTGATTTCTTAATGCTACTTCCGTCGCCCACTTTGGAGTTTCTTCCAATGGCAACAGACGTACCAATCTTACAAGATTGGGCAAGTAAAACTTTTTCTTCCTTGTAGATGTTATTGAATTCATAGCTGTACGACGTATCAGTTATGTTGACATCGGGGACCATTGGATAGCACCATCTTGCTAAAATATCCTTGGAAATTGCATCATAAGTACCCCAGCTCTCCACTCTAGCGGAATACTCCTGATTTATGAATGTGTAAACGGTCTTCCTTAGCAAGTCAGATGTCAAGACCCCGCGTAAGAAATCACTTCTTAGGTATTGATAATCGAAATTCTCTTGGAAAATCTGTGGAACATGTGGTGTACAAATGTCAACGTGGCAGTCAATCAAATCATTTCGAACGACAAATTCGTCCACATCCTCAATCAATTCCGGATCAATATCGATTGACGACTTGGACATGTCTTGGTAGTAAATACACTTGTCTGTTTTCTTATCTAAAACGAATGCCGCCGGATCCATGTGAGATCTAGTTCTATGCAATGGTGAAGCATGAGTCAAGAGCATTGTCATCATGTAATCCTTATCTTGCTCCTTTTTGGTCTTGTGGAAATTATACACCTTTTTGAAATCAATATTTGTAACAATGTCACCAGTAACTAAAAGGAAATCACCAGTTATCAAGCCTCGGTTATCGATATCTCTCATGGCGTCACCAATTGATCGTGATTCCAAAGACAAGATGACGGTGGCACTCCATTTAGATTTCTCAATATACTCTTGTATTTGATCAGCGTGTGCTGAACAAACAAGAAAAATCTCTGAAATACCAGCATTGGCAAGAAACTCCATGGTGTACTCAATCAAAGGTACATTGACCAATGGCAATAAACATCTTGGTTTGGTGGTTGTCAATGGGGAAAAACGAGTCTCAAACGAGTCTGTCAATACTACCGCCTGTAGCTTTTCGTCCTGCCGTGCTGGCTTCTTAGCTTTTGGTGCCATTGCTAACGAGGGAGGAGAGAGGAAGGTGTTAAGGTCGTTGAGATGATGGGTTTTTAACTGTTTTGCAGTTCTAATGAAATGAAAAGAAAAATAAAAAAATTAAAAAAAAAAAAAAAATTTGCTCAGTAAAGTGAGGTTCATAACACTGAAGAGACAACTTTCGAAACTACATCGGTACTTGTGGTTTCATCACACCTCTCTCATTTCAAATTTCGTCAAAAATAAAACTATATACATACAGATTAAAGTAAGCGTAAACAAACCAGTTTGCGTCTCCCACGACTCGTCCTCTTTAATATCACATTAAAGGCATTTGCTCTCGCTGTGCCTCCTGTGCTTGGTCTATAAATGTTCCTTCTTTTCAGAGGATACGCGTTTCTCTTCGGCTGCTTTATGTTCAGCTTCTTGCTTTTCAGCTTGCTTTTCGGCTTCCTTTTCAGCCAATACCTGTTTCCAATGAGGAAGAGGTGCTGGCTTGTTCTTGTTGATTTCAGCCTCCTTCAAACTCAACAATATGGTTCCCAATAACAAAACAACCGTGATTGCTTGTGCATAGACCCTTGCCTGTACTGCCTTTTGAGCAGTCGTCATGACTTTATCTTTATTGATGATAGTCCATGATCCATAAAGGGATGCGGCCCAAGCAGCAACAATGATTTGGTACTTATGAGCACCCAAGGTTGTGAAGATCTTTTCCGACATGGATAAACTATTGAATTTCCTGTGCTCTTGCAACATTTGTTGTTGATTATATTCTGATTGATGCATCATCTTGTCAAATTCCCATGAGCCTTGATCAGCCCAAAACGCAGAAAGACCAATCGTTGGAACAGTAATAATGGCAGCCTTAACACTAGTAGTGAAAGTAGCAAACCGTGCTGGTCTTCTGTATTTGAAAAATGAATATATACCAACGGACAAAACACCACCGTAAACTAGCCCTTTAGCACCTTCCGATAACACATGGTTCATGTGTGCATTCTTTTCGTCTTCTGAGATAATCTTCATTGTGTGTGTATTAATTAATATGTATCAATATTGGTATTGTAGTTGTAGATGTAGATGGAAAGCAATTGGGTTGAAAAGTTGGGATGGAACTGTTAATCTTATTTATATATGAGATAATTCTAATCAGTCCATTCTGCATATAAAAAAAAATATCCTTTTCCTTTTGCTCTGTGTGTGTGTGTGTGTGTGTGTGTAGCTTCTCTTTTCCTTTCACTCGGATTTTTTTCTTTTTTTTTCTTTCTTTTTTCTCTTTTGCCTCTGGCTGCCCTGTAAAGTGTGCAATTAGTTTGTTAGTGAGCACATTAATATTTAGCGCGGAAATGTTTTTTCAGTCACTCACTCGTTTTATCCTCTTCGGACAAACTAGGAACAACTAAGTACTAATTTTAATGGCCTATTTCTGTGACTGAGCTACTCTTTTGACGAAATTTGTCTCTGCAAACTTGTTCCTTCTTTTTACGACTATTGTGATCGTGTCGGGAATGTGATTGTAAACTTTCTGCCGTGTAGTCCCTCAAACTGTACTCAGAAGACAAACAAAAGAAAATAGACCTAAGCAGCAGGAATACCCTCACTTTGTATATTGTTCCCCATTGACTTGCTGCTATGTACGTATGAACTCACGAGCTAATCTTGTTGGCCACAATCAAGTCTTCCCCCCCTGCTGTGTAAGATCCTCTTGTCACTTTTACGTCTGGACCTAAAAAGAATCACAAAATTTGAAATCCACACGGAGCAAAGAAAAGAAAACCAAAGTGTGTTTCCAAATTGACCTCTTTTCTGACCAACCAAAATAAATCACCACAACACATGCCACATTCACAAACCTCCATGGACCACGACATGCCAATGCCCTCACATCCAATGCCGGATGACACGTGCTCCATGAATGTATGTATTATGCACTATTCTTGGACACACGTTCTGCTACTTGTACTAACAGACTAAAGATGTTGTTCACTTGGGATTGGAACAATTCGTGTGTTGTGTTCAAGTGGTGGCACGTTCGATCCTTGAGTGGTTTCATAGCATCATTATTGATCATAATATTCCTTTCAGCCGGCTATGAATTTGCCAAGGGTTGGGTGGCCAATTGGGAGAGAAACACACTTGCAACAATATCTGCCTCCTCAACTACTTCAAACGCCAACTCTAGCCAGCAGCGCAAGTTCAGAACGCAAAGAGGGGTCTTTTACGGAATTCAAGTATTTTATTCGTTTTTCCTAATGTTGGTGTTTATGACTTACAATGGATGGTACATGGTTGCAGTAGCCGTTGGTGCCGGCTTGGGTAATTATTTGTGGGGGAGCTCTGGTGAGAGGACCTTGGCATGCCATTGAAAAAGTGATTCATCGTGTTTATTTCGAAGCGGTTGAACTATGTGGGGTAATGATACTTTTTTTTTTTTCTTTCAATAGACAAGCTGGTATGGATTGTTTTTGAACATTTGGTTCAATATATGATATCAAGATCTACAATCTTCACCCTATCATGTCTTGTTTAGCATTATCTAAAAGCACATTTGGGTGGCCCCCGATAATGTTTCTTTACTCAAATGCAGTATCAACTTCTCTAATTAGTTTCGAAAGCCCCAATTCAATTTCTACCAATCTATCTACTGTTCAATTTTCCTCTCGAAGGAGATACCGCTCGCAGTACTTCGAAGATTACAACTTATGGTTCTTCCTACCATTCAAATTTAGGTAGACCTACGCCACATTCGTCGCCAACAAACTTTCAGGAGATCAATGCATCTGTCACAAAGCATCTCAAATGTCCCTATGATCCATTAACCAGTTTAAGAGAGAAAAGGGGGATTGCCAAAAAAAAAAAGAAATAAAAAAAAAAGTAGAAAGAAAAAAAAAAAAAGACTCAGAAAATTTAGGGTGGTATTTGAAAAAATTAAAGTGCTCCATGTGGGGATTGAACCCACGATCTTCGCGTCTCAAAAGACTTTGGTACAGTCAAGTCCAAAAGTCGGAACTCGCCTATAAGCACGACGCTATAACCTCTTAGCTAATGGAGCGTAAAATTTGGCAACTGCGCCAGACACCAAATTCTTGGTACAAATCGAGTGCTATGAATATTCAGTGTTTTTGAATTTAACGGTTCAAGAACACAAATTTCAAGGCATTTCAGCAGTTAGTTTTCGAGCATGCCATTTTTTATCCATACTGAGACTATCCCAAGTGTGTTAAAGAGATCCCAAACAACTTTAGTTGCTTGAAACGCTGTCTGAGGTGACGTGAGATCAAAAAACAACTATCGGATTCGATGCTTTCCAACAAAATTCATTGTTACTGCTTCATTTAGCACAAAAATTGACGAATAAGTAGTATTAGCTTGTTTGGTTATGTTTATGCATGTATTAATGACATATATGAGGTGGTGGTCTGCCCCTTGAAGGTGTACAACGTTTTTATTTTCTGTATTTAATCTTTTGGCAAAAAAATCTTTGGAAAATTTCAGTGCTGAGAGACTTATTGAAGAAACATCTATTAGAAGCATTCGACTTCAAAAGAGAATTGGTGTCCTTTTTCATGTCTCTTCCAGACTTTTACACTTGGATGAGAATACTCGTTTCCATGTTACTTAACAGAGCGCTTGCTTGCTTTGATTATGTTTCAGAAATCCGAATCTGCATGACTCACCCTTCATGCGCTTTCATTTCAAGGACATATCCACCGACTGTTGAGCAACCATTCCACACTAATATCAGCACTGTAATCCAAATTGAGGTTTCAACTAAAAGAAAGATATGAGCCCACATCAAATCGTCTCCCTATACCACATTATGTGTTCACAACTCTTGACACAGCCCATACAGCTACAAACTCAGAAAGTTACAGCCCATCGAGTAATCTAGGTACCTAAACTTATGGAAAGATTCTCTTTATTATCAAGTCGATCAATGATTTACGCTCATAGATATGAAGCTGAGAGTATTGGTGGACATCTTCATTTTTTTTGCATTTAAGTAAATAAATTGAGTTAACTGGCATAAACTGTAGACCTAATTACATTTGTAATAGCACAAGTAAAAAAAAAAGTCAGATTGGATGTAGCTATATTGCACTATTGTGTTATGGTGATTCCCTTATAGTCATCAAGTTTTCGCAGCCACCTACCTTGAAGTCATTTTTGTTCCCCTGTGCGAGTTAAATTCCTGCGATGATTTTTTTTTTTTTTCGTTTTCTTGTCTTTCCTCTTTCATCAAATACCTCATCTCACCAAATGGCAGACAAAGTCAGATACTACTTGGAACAATCCGTTCCCGAGTTAGAGGACCTCAAGGTTAAGGGACTATTTGATAAAAATGAGATTACCATGATAATGAGAAGACGGACTGATTTCGAACATAGGATCACCGGACGTGGAAGTCGACCAAGAGACTTCCTCAAGTATAGTGAGTTTGAAAACAATTTGGAAAAGTTACGTAAAAAGAGGTACGCAAGGTTGAGCAAAGTGGGGCTAGTTGATACAAAGGCCAGTATAAGCGATTGGGCTGGGGTCCGTCGAATAATGTTTATACTAGACAGAGGCACAAAGAGATTCCCCGGGGATCAACAGTTGTGGGCAGAATACTTGTCTTATGCCAAGGAGAATGGTGCAATCAAAGTCATCTACAAAATTTACTCGAGATTGTTGCAATTACAACCACGTAACATTGATGCTTGGTTGTCGGCAGCCAAGTACGAGTTTGAAGTGAATGGCAATGCTAAAGGCACACGATTGTTGTTCCAGAGGGGCTTGAGACTCAACCCAGAGTCTACTACATTATGGTTGAGCTATGCACAGTTTGAATTGACTTACATTTCGAAACTTCTTGCTAGGAGAAAGCTTTTGGGTTTGCTCACTGAAACTGAAGCAGAGGAAAAGAAGGAAACCGAGGATATGATGGTTTTGCCACAAGCCGAGACCAAGTTAAATCTCCCCGATGCAGATATGAATATGCTTGGGAGCCCTGAAACAAATCCAGCTTTGAAAGGGGATGTGTTTTTGGCTATCTTCGATGAATGTGCGAAGGCGAGAGGATTCGAAGCGGTTGAGAAATTTCTACAATTGATTGATCAGTTTGAAGATTTAGACAGAGATTACTTGTACAATCATGTTCTAAACTACATTCAAAGGGAATATCCAGACGATATCAGAACAATATTCATCGACATAACATTACCAATACGAACAACAAATGATGGGTTGCAATTATCAGTCAACAAATTTTTGGCGTACAAAGCAAAGAGTCCAAACAAGGAGCTAACTAACATGTTTGTCAACAGGTTGATGCAGGTCGAAGGCAATGACAAAATAAAATCATTAATCCAAGCGATTATCAAAAAGATTAATCTCGTTTAGATTCAGCGTCCAAAGGAGAATACCTGTGTTTTCTCAACTTCAGACTGATCCAGTTGTAGGTAACTATGAGAACCAAGGTGGACGTAACGAGCGACGTTAAACCTATGTAGAAGTATAGCATTTGGTAACTAATTGGAATAAACTTGGAAGGGAATTTGTAAAATCCGCCGTCAAAGGGCAATCCGTTTCCTCTCTTTACAGACCCAACAGGTTGTAACAGATCTAGCCACCTCACGGCAAAATTTAACGTAAGCTTATCACCAATGACTATCCTAGTGGTGTTTGTTCCTGATGCATATGCAATCGCACTGATGAATGTGTTTTGTTCAGGATCATTGGTGGTTGGTTTCGTAATCAACACGTTCATAGAATGGTCCACATCTATGTGCGAGTCAGTTAAGGTTCCTCTAAAGCTGAATGTGAATGGGACATATGCACCTCCTTTTTCGATAGATGCTACTTCAGAACTCAATGGCAACCTGCAACTAAATGGAACATCTTCATGGAGGTATAGTTGAAATAAATGAAACAACTCGTCCGTAAACAGAATTGTACAGTTGAAGTCCTCATTAACCCCATACTTGAAACTCAACGGTTTTGATGTTTCTTCACATTTAGGAAAGGGTCCGTGGATAATTTTATTTTGTTGATCAAACTTGTGTTCACCCGTATCAATATTCCGCTGTATACAATCGAACGCAACTTCTTGTCCAAAAGCATAGGGCTCATACTGAGGAAGCTCGCCCTTGGAGTCCAAAGGAAACCATTGGATGGCGGATGCTAGCGGCAATATAAACGGTAATAACTTCATCCCTGTGTTCGTGAGCAAAGAGGTGGATGTGTATCAACAAAAATTCGCGTTCCAAAATAGAAAATAGAGAGGCGATCGATTTACACGGCCACTCTTCGATTACCCTTATTACAATATTTTATATTTTATACTTTGACTATAAGCCTATTATACAACAACCTCCAAATTCCTTTAGTTTCTCTTAGCGAAACGTCTTGGACCTCTTTGAGATGAAATGTTGACGGTTTGCAATGGGATCTTGAAACCCAATGATTTGACCAAGTCAGCGGTTTCGGCATCGACTTCCAATTGTCCGTTGGTGTGTGACAAGTCCAAAGCGGAAACTTCTGGAACGTATTGATCTTTTCTTTCTCTTTCTTCTTCTTGCAATTTGAAAGAAATTCCTCTAACTGGACCCTTTTGAATTCTCTTCATCAAGTGGGTGGTGTAACCAGCAATCTTGTTTCTTAATCTCTTTGATTGGATAACGGCGATTTCGGAGGTCAATCTTTTGTTGGTTTCGAAATCCAAAGTCAACTTTGGGTAAAATCTTTCGATCAAAACTTTAGAAGCTCTCTTGACAGTTTTTGTTCTAACACGTCCCTGAAAATTGAAGGTTAGTAATCATATAATTCGGGTATAAACTGTGGGCTGTATAGTTGTACTGATTCAACATCGCTTGGCTCTCTATCTACGCTTGTGTAGTTCCCTACTTGAAAGGAGGAGCTCCTCTCCAAAATTTCTCCTTCCATGCTTTACCACCGCTGTCTCCCTTGTGCACCACTCGAGCACTTCTCAAGCTTCATTTGAATCAATAACTGGACATCGTGTCATCATGACATACCATATTTGCTTGTTATCTATATGTGGTGAAGAGTAAGTTTGGATAGTTTTTCCCACTTCTGTGTTTTGATAGTTTCGCATTGGATGGAAAAAAATTTCAATTTTCTGCTCAAATTTTAATAGCCCTAAAAAGTTTGTAGTCACATGACAACTGTGACTTCTAAATAATTTGCAATAACACACGACCCATTTCGACTTGAGCCGCACGATAAAACCCGTAAATTCACACTCTCGGTCTAAACGCAACTCAAAACAGAAGCAGAGAGAGAGGCAAATACGTTCAAAGTGGGGGAGCGGAAGAGAAACAACACACCAACGCGTCCCACACGAAATCAATAACATACATTTTATATGGATTCACGTACTAAATTATTTCATTGCGATGTATGTTCCACCGATTGTACCAATCGTATAAGAGTACAATGCGCTATATGCACTGACTACGATCTATGTGTTCCTTGCTTTGCAGCTGGACTTACAACGGGGGACCACAAACCATGGCATGATTACCAAATAATTGAACAAAACACATACCCGATCTTTGATAGAGACTGGGGTGCCGATGAGGAATTGTTGTTGATACAGGGATGTGAGACGTTTGGATTGGGTAATTGGGCCGATATTGCAGATCATATTGGTAGCCGATCGAAGGAAGAAGTGGCTGAGCACTATTATAAAATTTATCTTGAAAGTAAGGACTATCCGTTACCGGAAATGGATAAGGATTTTACCTCCGTGTCGCCGTTGCAGTTCCTTGAGGAAAGAAAGGAGAGGCTAGAAAAGAGGCGAAATATGCCTTTGCCACCACCTAAGGGTAAACCAGCTGCCTCGGTACCCCTCTGTCACGAGGTTCAAGGTTTCATGCCCGGTAGGTTGGAGTTTGACCACGAAGCCGAAAATGAAGCAGAGGTTCCTATCAAGGATATGATATTTGATCCCGATGATCTGATAAACGATATCGAGTTAAAGTTGACGATCCTTGACATTTACAACTCGCGATTGACTACAAGGGCCGAACGCAAACGAATCATGTTTTTGAATAACCTTCTTGAGTACAGGAAGAACATAACCAATGATAAGAAAAAGTCGAAGGAAGAGAAGGACCTACTCAGAAAAGTGAATGCGTTTATACGCATTTTGAGTCCAGAGGATTTCAACACTTTCACGCGCGACCTTCTCACTGAGTTAAAGTGTCGCATAAGAATACAACAATTACAATCGTGGCGCCAGAATGGGATAACTACTCTTGAAGATGGGGCAAAATTTGAAAAAGATAAAGTAATTAGAGGCGCACATTATCAAAGGATGGGCAACGGAGCACTCAGTGCTAGACACTCTGCAACACCGGGTATCAATGTCAACGGCAAAAAGTACCCTTCTCCACAGCCCGATTTCAAGCCAAAAGCACCAGTGAATAGAACACCTTTGGATATAAGCCACGCGGCCGATTTTGAACTACTTTCACCCGAGGAAAAACAATTGTGTGCAACATTGAGGATCTTACCAAAACCATATCTAGCAATAAAGAACCAGTTGATGAAAGAGGCAGTGAAAAACAATGGAGTGTTGAAAAAGAAGGATGCTCGTCAGACACTAAAAATAGATGTCAACAAAGCTTCTAAGATTTATGAATTTTTTGTTCAAATGGGATGGTTGTCACAAGGGTAAACTTGATAAATATAGCTGACCTAAACAGCGAGATTGAGGATATCGGAAAATGTTTTCTTGATATGTTCAAATTTTTCACTCAATTGCGATTTCTCTGCATTCAACTGGTTAGCATATTTGTTTAACACCTTATTCAACATGTCATATCTCAAGTACAACTTGTAACGCTCGATGTAAAGTTGGTTCAAGAGTTTCCTTTCTTTGTCTTGTATAGAATTCAATTCTTCACACCATGTAATAAAAGAAATATTCGAAGTAGGGTCAATTGCATCTTTCACCGCCACTGCGTGCTTTTCCTCGACCGTGGCGATGAATGGACTTTCCAAAGGGCACGAGTTGTCAAACGAGGAGTCATGGTTTTGGGTCATTGTAATCTCCACCTCTCTAACTCGTTTTGTGTAGCCGGTGATTTCCACCCTCTTCTTCAGTGACACCGGGTTCATTCCAACTTGCAATGGGCTTCTAAAGTTTGTGCAGGTGTCGTCGTGCAACAGTTCTTCACGCAACGGAGATTCTGCACTGTCATCCGACTCGGAGACATCAAATTCGAGAATGTTGCTCTTTGGGATCTTAACCATAAATTGGTTAGCCTTTGATGGATTGCTTTTTCTTCGCTTGGCTAACTGATGATGATGATGGTCGTTCATGCTCTTTGGTTGCAAAAACGAAAAACGAGGAGAGTTGGCTGATGAGAAAAAAGAAATAATATATAATTATCAGCTCTGCAACGAGAGATGTGTTTCTGACTTCCTGTTGGACGACAACTACCACACGTCTTCCATCAACGATGCCTCTTTTTTCTTTGTAGACACCATACTCTCCCGACACAAGATTGATACCGTATGTGATACAAAAGCCTCCGCGTCCAGTTTTGCTTCACCAGTGCGACGACAAACTGAATAAAACAAAAAAACAGCTGATTTTGAGAGAGAGAGAGAGATACAGTTTGTCCGTGTTGAAATGTCGCTACTTCACTGTCACAAAAAAAAAAACAAATAAAAAAATGAGAGTGTATGCGCGACTCCAGTCAAAAAGAGTCAAAGAAAAAAAATATAAAACCACCATTGTAACAACGTATTACTAAAGCTCTACTTTCAACACTAAGTCATTTTTTAAGTTTGAATACAGCCAGTCTTGTACGATAAAAGTGCTCACTCACCTCACTGAATCAGCAATAATTCATTTATTCCTTACTTTATAATCAACTATGGAGAGCAATAATAATGTTGACTATTTGCAATTTCAGTCTGAACCTTCGGGAAGACATAAGGGAAAGACACACATTATTATAGTGGGGGCCGGTATAATAGGTGTTTGCACCGCCTACTTTGTTGTCAAGCACCCTGAGTTTGACCCCGAAAAGTATCATATTACGTTGATTGAGAGCAAAAGAGTAGCGGGGGGAGCTAGCGGTAAAGCAGGTGGTCTACTTGCGTTATGGGCATTTCCTGAACAGATTGTTTCATTATCTTTCAATTTACACCAAAGCTTGGCCAATGAATACAACGGGGCGGAAGAGTGGGGATACAGGCGATTAACCACTGTTTCATTGGAAGGTGACATAACAAACGTAAAGGAAGCCGATGATGATGTTGACGAGGATGATACGGACAACAACGTGGCGGACAAACAAAACATCTTTAAGGATAGTTTCAGACAAACCACTGCACACGATAGTGACTCTTCATCCTCGGCTACCGAAAAACCGCCTAAAAAGACGGCCAGAAACACTAGATCTACTTCAGTTGTGCAGTTGGATTCTTCAAAAAGTGCGCTCCCTTCAAGCTTAAACTGGATTAACTCGTCACTCATTGACAACTGCACCACTTTGGGTGGCACTGATACAACCGCACAAGTTCACCCATATAAATTTACAAACTTTATGCTCAGAAAAGCAGTCGAATGTTCCCAAGGAGCATTGGAATTGATTCTAGGTAAAGTTGAGGAAATCACCTATTCGGAGGAAACAGGAACTGCTACTGGGGTCATATACCAACCTACTTCAATAAAAGATAGTGATAAGTACCAGGACAAGTTGATTGAGTTGGGAGCTGACAAAACTGTTTTAACTGTTGGACCCTGGATGTCAAAAATTTTGCCCGATTGTCCTATATCTGGGTTGAGAGCACATTCGATTACCATAGCACCTTTCAAGGACCAACCAGTAAGCCCGTACGCGATATTCACCGAGTTGAAAGTGGCTCGCAATTCGTACATATCACCAGAGATTTATGCAAGACAAGATGAAGTGTATGTTTGTGGAGAGGGTGACAGCGCAGTTGACGTTCCAGAAACAACCGACGACGTTGAAGTTGTGCGGTCAAAATGTGACGAACTTTACAACCAAGTGAGTAAGATATCACCAAACTTGAGAAAAGGTCATATATTGAGACGACAAGCTTGCTATTTACCAGTGTTGGACGTTCCTTCATCGAGTGGACCTTTGATTGGAGAGACAAATGTGACGAATCTATTTTTGGCATCAGGACATTCTTGCTGGGGGATCAATAATGCTCCCGGTACTGGGAAGATAATGAGTGAATTATTGATTGATGGGAAAGTCAAATCGGCTGACATTTCAAGTTTGGATCCATCCTTCTACTTTGACGCTAGCGTCATTTTAGACGATTAATCTAATTGGTTTTTTTGCTAATTGGTATTTGCTGCTTGATGAATTTTTGCTTGATAGTTTGGATAACCGATAAAGTTTTCAACATAAACAAGCTCAAAATCATTACCAACACGGTGGCCACTAGCTTTTCATTCTTTTCCCATAGTTTGTAGTCAAATAAATGAATCTCGTCTTTCTTTCTATTTGTGAGGTATCGATCATTTGTATGTCTTATAGGATTCCAATTGGGCGCAACCTTATGAAATCGATCATTCTTCTCTACCCCTCCGTTATGTTTTGGGTTATTCACGATATCGTGGAAGATCTCAAAGTTTTCTGGCTGCTCACTCATGATAAAGTCTGGGGTTGGATGAAAATTTCCAGGCTCTGTGCTTGTCAAGATCACGGTATAATGTGGTGACGGAAGTTTACGCAAGATCTTTCTAATCAATTCATCGTGCTCACGCAAATGCGCTCCTCGGTCCCCAGTAATGGGGCTTAGAGTAATCTTGATAACTCTGGTTCTGACATCATAGTAATCTGTAACTTCGTTGTCGTCATCGTGCCAAACATTGATAGTTTCGGCATCGCAAGTGTTTATAATGTAGTCTTCGATAAAGTCCAAGTCAAGACCTGATTCAATTCGTGGCAATCCAACAATAGTCGATGACATGTACAAGTAGTTGATCAAAAAGGGCCAGTTATCTCTCTTTTTATCAGTCAAGTCTTCATAAGTAAGTCCAGGTTGATCAACTATAACATACGCATCCGATGAACATTGGGTTATTAGCTTTTTCAACATGTTGGTCACAGAAGTGACATTGTGAGGTTTGAGATTCGATTCATTGATTTCTGATTGTAATCCGGGGACTAGTTTATGTGAAGCGAGTAGTAGAGGAGCAAATGCGCTAGTGGCCAATGGGACAAGCGCTAACAAGGCTAGCAAAATCATGTTGAGTGATGTGAAGGACGTGATGTTTGACACGAAATTTTATTGTCGTGTTATTTTTCTCATGTCATCTTTTGCAACATCTATTTGAATTTTACAAAGCAATGGGAGTTTCCTCTAGCATAGGAAAAAAGTGCACACGGTACAGTAGCCATCTCCCCCCCCCCTCCCCCCTTTCTTTCTTCTACTAAGTGTACAATCATGATGCTTGAGTAGATAGCATTTGTAAACAGTACATCAATGCTTTTTTTTTTTTGTTTTTTACCGAAGACGGAGGGGAACGGCACTCGGATAACACGACCGTCACCACGATTCAATGTCCCTTCAAAGCCCTTCTTTTTGGCTGCGCTTGCAACCATTCGCTGCTGCAATTGTAAAATGTTCACCGTGCAGGGAGTGCATGCCATCCGTAAGTACATGTGTGTTTTAAATTGGCGCCGTACGAAGGACAAAAGAGGAAAAAAAAAACAAACGTCACGGTAGCTCACCCTCGCCTGCCCACTCTTCCCCTGAATCATTAACGACCATGACATCCAAAGAACTTTCCTTGCAATACGCTCAAAACTTTGTTGACTTTGTCAATGAGTCACCTACTCCTTACCATGCTGTCAATTCCGTAAAAGAGCTGTTGAAGAGCGCTGGTTTCCAAGAGCTCGTCGAACGCAATAACTGGCGTGGCAGAGTTGAAAAAAATGGGAAATATTACGTCACACGTAATGGCTCCTCGATCGTTGCATTCACTGTTGGTGGGAAGTACAAGAATGGGAATGGTATTGCCATTGTTGGAGCTCACACCGATAGTCCCTGTTTGAGAATTAAGCCAATTTCGAAAAGAACCTCTGAGGGATTCATCACGGTGGGAGTAGAACAATATGGGGGATTGATTGCTCATACATGGTTTGACAGAGACTTGTCAATTGCAGGTAGGGTCTACGTTGATGAAGATGGCAAATACGTTCCAAAGTTGTTGAAGATAAACAAACCTTTGTTGAGAATTCCAACATTGGCTATCCATTTGAATCGCGAAGTTAATACCAAATTTGAATTCAACAAGGAGACAAAGTTGGTTCCAATTGCAGGCCAAGTTGCTTTAGAAAGCTGCGCGGACGATCCTGAGTTGAAAATGTCTCCGGAACAGTTTGAGTCTGTCCAGAATGTCATTTCAAGACACAACAAGTCATTAATTGAGTTCATTGCTAAAGAATTGAACGTCAAACCGGAGCAAATTGAGGATTTTGAATTACTCTTGTATGATCACCAAAAGTCGGAAATTGGTGGATTGAATGACGAATTTATATTTTCGGCAAGATTGGATAACTTGACGTCGTGTTTTGCTGCGACTGAGTCATTGGTTGAGTCTGCTGATGATTTGGCAAACCAAAAAGGTATCCAGTTGATCAGTTTATTTGATCACGAGGAGATTGGATCTCGTAGTCTGCATGGTGCAGACTCTTCGTTTCTCCCAGATGTATTGCTGCGTTTGACCAAAATTGACTTTGATGGGAATAAAGATGTGGACTTTTTCCATGAAGTTATTTCAAAATCGTTTTTGCTTTCTTCTGATCAAGCACACGGTGTCCATCCAAACTATGGCGATGCTTATGAGTCGCAAAATCGCCCTCAGATTAACTTGGGTCCAGTAATCAAAATAAATGCTAATCAAAGGTATGCAACCAACTCTCCAGGAGTGGTTTTGTTGAAAAAAGTTGCCGACAAGGCGAAGGTGCCACTTCAATTGTTTGTGGTTCGAAACGATTCTCCTTGTGGCTCCACCATTGGTCCATTATTGAGCTCGAAATTGGGTATCAGAACTTTGGACCTCGGAAACCCGCAATTGTCAATGCATTCAATTAGAGAGACTGGAGGTGCCTACGATATCATTAGACTCAATGATTTGTTCAAGTCATTTTTTGAAAATTACATCGATTTAGAATCAAGAATATTATGTGACCACCTTTAGTGGGCACTCAAAGGGGGGAACACGTTTTCTGAAGAATAACCAATAATGTTTCCGGGAGGATCGTAACTGCATATGATGTAAAGGTCCTTGTTGGGACACCGTTTATAGGCACATCCAACAGAGCTAACGCTATTCCATATCATCGCAGTGAAATGATTGTAGATGTCTTCTGAGCCGTACACGTACGTTTTCCCTTCATCATACCACCCATTTATAGCCCCCTCGGGTGTGTAACCATAAGCCAAGTTCTCCCCGTACCTGCCATACGAATGCTCTAAGATTCCCGAACAGTTGTAATACTGTGAGTAATTAGCAGCATACTCGAATGTTTCAGTTGACCAGCGCAACTTCTGTGCACCATGTAACGCTCTTTTCTCATTGTGCATGTCTAGCATGAGATAAGCAAATGTATTATTGAGATCAAATGGGCCCGTGTACACATCAATATCTATAGTGTAGTATCTGGACGACGTTTGTGGGATATGGAGTACCAATTCCTCAACAACGACATTAGCAAGTGTAAGGCCCAAGAGAAAGAAGAATATGAGCATTGCAAAGTAATGCATCAAATTTCAATCTCAGTGGTAAGGATAATGGATTATATAAACACTCAACATGAAACATCTTGGTTGCAAATTTGAAGGGAAAAGCAAAAAAAAAAAAAAAAAAAAAAATAATTTGTACGAATGTAATCTTCTTACTCTATTCTAAAGAAAGTTATCAGCGAAATTGTGTTTGAACTTGGCCCAACCTTTTAATGATTTGGCATGTTGATCAATTTCAACTTCGTCCGGTGTTTCAATATATCGGTCAGTATCAAAATCCATGTCAGCAGCACGCACAAATCGATCTTTTCCGCGCTTAATGACGAGCCACCAAAATAAGAAACACACTGGGAACACACCCAAATCCAAATACGATTGGAAAAAGTCATTCACGCTGAACGGACTAAATGTCGACCACCCTTGGACCAAAATGATGAATCCACCAAAGATTACTACAAACAAAGGTCCGTATGGGTATGACCAGTTTTTGAACAATAGTTCGTGTGTTCTTCCTTGCTTTGCCAAGCCTCTTCTGAAACGCAAAGATACCACTCCAATGACCCACCACGAGATCAAATTGGACAACCCAACAATTGCTTGGAGCCATGACCACAACTCACCGGTACCCACAAATGCAGACGCAAAACACAATCCTCCAATCAACCAGGTTACAATAACAGCGACATATGGAATCTGGAAACGATTAAGTGGTAAAAAGATTTTGGGAATGTAGCCCTGAGTACTCAAGTTGTACGCTAATCTGGAACCAGCAAACAAAGCATGATTTCCAGCTGACAACACCGATAATAGCACTACGGCATTCATGTACGAGCCGGCAGCTTTAGCGCCAACTTGTTGAAAGACAATAGTAAATGGTGAAACTGCAACATCTTTTGTCAGCAAATTTGGATAATCGTATGGAACATTCATGCCAATGAAAAATGCAGTGAATACATAAAAGATGATGATCCTGATAAAAGTGGCTTTAACCGTTTTGGGTATTGTCTTGTTTGGATTTTTTGTTTCACCTGCAGTCAACGACACCGACTCTAAGCCACCAAATGCATAAGCGGCCGAGACAAACAATGAACTAAATCCTCTGAATCCGTTGACAAATGGGGCATCTTTGTAGCTCCAATATCTGAATCCAATATATTCATGCATCTGGTTCTTTCCGGCGTTGCAAATGATACTGACAATAAAGAAGATCAAAATGGTGACTACTTTAAGAAGAGCCAACCAATACTCAGCTTCTGCATAGGCTCTGACATGGATGACATTCAAGAATAGCAAGAACACCCAGAAAATAATGGAGATCACGTACCAATGGAAATCGGTCCAATACTGTATCACCAACTGTAACGCTGTCAAGTCTGCAGCCACACTACAACAGTCGTTAAACCAATAGTTGATCAATATGGCAAACCCCAAAGAATCAGAGCCAAACCTTTTGGCGTATGTTGTGAAAGAGCCGCTGACGGGGTACTGGGCCGACATTTCTCCTAGGCAGAGCATCATGAAAAACACCACGACTCCAATGATCATGTAGTTCAATAGTAAACTCAATGGCCCACCAGTGGCCAACATTTTCCCTGTACCGAGATACAATCCAGTACCTATAACTCCAGCAATGGTGATCATATTTATGACTCTGGGACTCAAACTTCGATTTAAATTTTCAGTATGATGGATGTGATCACTGGATGCCGAATCACTAGGCAGTAGACCAGCCTCTAGCTCGTACTCAAGCGGTTGCTTTGAGTCACGGTTGGCACTACGTATGGAGGACGACATGTTTGACGATGAGGTAGGTTGCATCTTTTATTGCTCGTGTGCAGGGAAATTGTAGCTGATTTAAATAAAACAGAATAATGTGCGTAAATACTGAGATGAGAATTTCAGGTACAAAGTTTAAATATGTATGATTTTAATTATCAAATTGCCGCAAATAGACTCGACAACGGTAGCCACACTTTTGATTTCTCTTTTAATCCAATTTCTTTTGAAATTGAAGGTGTAGTGGGAAGTTCTGCGGGCGTCTTTGATTTGCAGGTTTCAAGCAGTTGGGCTAATGAATTTGTCAGCCTCTTTGCTATGGCGATGGTAAGTTATGTATGCTTATTTTTTGCAGCAATTTGAGATGAGCTTGAAGAGAAGAGACCAAATTCTGTAAAATATTTTCTGGATTAGCTGTTATTGTTGTGGAAATCTGGCACCGAGATTGATTTCAATATTCTGACGTAACAATAGAACGAAAATACGGCAACAATAGATATGTAACAAAATCTTGTGGGGAGGAAGTTTCTTTGTACAAACGCCGTGTTACAACGAAAAGTTTTGCACAGAGATGTGGTTGAATCGCTTTTTCGTGCTTTCACGTGAACACGCATATTAATGTCCGTAAAATCTTGAGAAATATCATTTCATTTCACTGCCAATTACAAGCAACTTCGTTTAGATAATTTTTTTTTTTTTTTTCATTTTGTCTGTAAAGGAGACATCGCAACTCACAAGACAAAGTTACCCAACCCCCATAAGGAAAGTTTTGTGTAAAGAGGGACTCCTCCACAGCAATCGACGTGGGCGGCTTGTGAAGTATATTGAGGACCAAATTCTTGCAAGCTTAAAAAAAAAACAAAAAAATAAAAAAAAGTCCGGATGCTCGGTATGAGTTTTGTGTAAAAAAACAACATCGACTTTTGTAAACAACGCTATTGGCGCCAGTGAGGGGGGACGGAGGAGGGGGAGGAGGATATTGAGATTTCTTTCTTTTCTTATGTGGGGAGGGTTCTAACAGAAGAGGAGTAAAAAATAAAAATAAAAATAAAAATTTAATCGTCTAACGTAATCAGAAACAAAAACAACAGATCCCCTTCGCCAGTCATGACAGAAAAGACCCCGAGACCTAAAGGACGTCCGCGGATTCTACCTATAGTACAGCGAAAGAAAGTGTCTCGTGCTTGTGATGTTTGCAAGAAACGCAAAATGAAGGTATGTCTGACCTTGTGATTTCATTTTCTATTTTTCTTTTTTCTTTTTCCCCCACACAAACCATACTGACTAAAGCTTCTGCTAGTGTGATGGACTAACGCCATGCCGGTACTGCCAAGCAAAGGCACTCGAGTGTGTCTACTCGAAAATTGATGGCAGGTCATTAAAGGCTAAAGTTTACCTGGAAAAAATGAGAGAAAGTATCAGTTTCGAAGGCGATCGACAGGATGGAATCTCCTCTTCATTAAATGGCGACAACTTGGTTCCTGATATCCCCCCACTCACTCATTCGCCAAAACAAAACCCAACGGGTTACCACGTGGATCTGATTGGGAAAACATCACTGCCACCACTATCCTTGAGTATCATTTGTGAGAATTTGCAGACAGCCCTCACAACGGACCCTTTAACAACCCCGCCAACAAAAGATTCAGAGCTGAAGGAGGGGCTTTCCAATTTGAACGGTCAATATACAAGGCTTTTGACAACAAAGACTGGGAATTTGAGATTTTTTGGAGAAAGTAGTGCGCTCTCGTTATTGGGAGAATGCAGAAGCTTGTTTAGAGATGTCTCTGGAACTAGTCGCTTTACTGATGACCCTGTTCAGCAGTTTATCACCGACGAGAGTGTCGATTATCGTTTTCTTCCTATTCCTGTTCAGCTCCCAACAAAGGCGGATGCATTTATATTAATCGACCTCTTCAAGACAAACATCAACGATACTTTCTACATCTTCAATATGAAGTATTTCCACAAACACATTTTTGAGGAAATTTATCGTGACTCGGTCAATTGCAGCTCCAAAAAATTGTGCTTATTGTACACTGTGTTTGCAATCGGAAGGCTCTTTAGTGAAGGATCACGTCATTTGTGTCTCAATTTGCCGACCCTGGAGGTATTTTTCAACCTGGCGCAAGTTCTACTACGAAATAATGTGTTTGATGGCAAGATTTGGATGTGCGAGGTTTACTTTCTCCAGTACTTTTATTTCCAATCGTGCTGCAACAGATCAAATGCATGGATGCAGCTTGGATCTGCCATCAGAATAGCACAAGCATTGGGTTTGCATCGACGTTGTATCAACGACAGAATAACGAATAGAGACATTTTGAGCCACAGACGAAGATTATGGAGAAGTCTTTACGTTTGCGATTGCGTTAGTAGTGTCAACTTGGGTCGCCCTTTAATGATTAATGATTATGATTACGATGATGCGGATAGCAAGGTTGACGCTGAGGATCTTGAAGAGGTGGAGAAAATCCGCATATTAGCACAGAAAGCTACAGCTGATAGTGCTGCTATCAATGCCAAGATTGTTGAGAACATTTTCAAGGATGGAGTGGTGAATATCAAAAGAGCCCATATTTTGGCTTTGCAGTTAAAGTTATGGTCCGTGCAGCTCCCCAAGGAGTTGCAATTGAGTGCTGCAATGGAGAGCCAGATGGAATCGGGAACTGATCCAAATAATTACTTGTATGTGTTTGTTCACATTGGACAATTGTACGGCATAATGACACTCACAAGACCATTTTTGGTCTATGTGATGACGCGAAAGCTTAAACCAGAAACAAAGCAACAGGTGAAAGATGAACAAAGTTTGATGAACTTTTGCAAGGCATGCATCAAGGCAAGTTTTTTGGTGATTAAACTATTAAAGTTCTTTGTAACTCACAACCCACATCGGAAAGAAGTGTTTACCATACAATCAGCATGTTTCTTTGCGTCAATCATTTTGGGATTCACATTGTTAGATCAACAAAACACATCCAAGCCAGATCTTCATTACATTTCGGTCTTGCAGGACACATTGCAAGATGGCTACAACATCCTCAACAGTTATGCCGACTTCAACATCACATGCAAGCGATGGGCGACAAATTTACAAAATATGATGCATCACTTGAAGCAGTTTGAACCGGCACCTATTAGAAGAAGCAGTCAATCACCACCAATACTGCTCTCCGAGGGAGATCCCGAGCCTTTCAATGACGAGTTGATTAGTTGGGGTATAGACAATAGGGCTTTGGAAGAGGTGCTAAATTTTCAACAGTATTTTGTTCCCAGCACTACATCGAAGGAACTCGATGATATATTGAATGGTACTTCCGAGAGTGACTATCTCAACACCAACGAAGGCAGTGATTTCTTAGACGCATTCAAGTACGACAACGGAGAGCATCTTATTTTCGGGCAACGGAAGAGAAGCTCTGCGTAAATAGTGGGATGTAGTAATAACAGGTGACAAAAAATTATGCTCTGCATTGTTTCTGGTAAACTGATTACGTAACATGGATGTCATTCATTTTGCCATCATGAGATCTTAATCCACCATGCGACTGATCTTTCTGATAAAAAAGAAAAAAAAAAAAACAGAAGAAACAGAATAGGGGTAATAGCAATGCCAGTAAAAATAGCCGCTAGGTTGAGTAGACTGAGTAGATCGAAGGACATTTGCACTTGCTTTCATCCTACTGGAGACAATAGTGACAATGCATGGACTACCACCGTTCTCATTGGGAAACCAAGTTTGATTCCATCTTGTGCCTTATTATCTACAACACTGTATCGGGAAAAGATCTAGAAAGGAAATACAGTTGACTAATACGGAAACACGTGAAGACCAAAAATTGTAAGAGCGAAAAAAAAAAAAAAAGAAACTTTGTAATCCTGCATAATAGCAGCAGCGCATCAAAAGAGAAACAACAACAGTGACAGAGAGAGAAAGAGAGAGGGAGAGAGAGAAAGCGGCAGTGGTAGAAAAGTAGCGTGATATATAACGAAGTCTCTCTTCTTTCACCATATATTCTTGACACTTTCCAGTCCACTACATAAACACATTATAACACACTTTCAACTTCCTTCACTCAACCACTCAACCTCCATCACCAATGAATGTATTGAAAGTACCCCAAAACTTTTCTCTGATGCTTTCAGAGTCATCATACTATGGAACCAATAATTTCACATTGAGTCGGAAGCCGGACTTGATTCCTGGTATCCCTGATGGAATCACTGCATTGATGGCTCCAATAATTGCCTACTGGTCTTATTCCATGTTTTTCCATATTATTGATGTGTATGAATTGGCTGAAAAGTATAAAATCCACCCCAGTGAAGAAGAAATGAAAAGAAACAAGGTGACAATGCATGAAGTGATCAAAGATGTCATTTTTCAGCACATCATCCAAACTGCAGTTGGGCTTGTTGTCTTTTACTTTGACCCCACTCCTATGACCGGTTACGAATATTACACCATGTGGCAAATCAAACATTATTATTTACCCCGTTTTGTGCCTGACCTGGTAGTTTACTATGGGTACATGTATGGATGGTCGCTTCTTAGGTTGTGTATTGCCATTACGATCATTGACACTTGGCAATTTTGGCTTCATCGTCTTATGCATGTGAACAAGACTTTGTACAGGCGATTCCATTCACGTCATCATAGATTGTATGTGCCATATGCATTTGGTGCTTTGTACAATGATCCACTTGAAGGGTTCTTGTTGGATACTTTGGGAACTGGAGTTGCATCAATCACTACAGGATTGAGTCCAAGAGAATGCATTATACTATACACTTTTGCCACTTTGAAAACCGTTGATGATCATTGCGGTTACAAGTTACCTTGGGACATATTCCAAATTGTATTTCCAAATAATTCAGTTTACCACGACATTCATCACCAAATTTGGGGTATCAAAAACAACTTTTCCCAACCATTTTTCACCTTTTGGGATTATTTCAATAAAACTCAATACGAGTTTGTGGAAGAGTACAAGGAGTTGCAGAACCACATAACATTGGAAAAGTACAAAGAGTTTTTAGCTAGAAAGTCGAGAAAGGGCCCAAAGAGCAAACAAGAGAAGAAGAATCTCGAAGAGGAGGTTGAGGTTGAGGTTGAGAAGGAGACAGAAACCAAAAAGACCATTTAGAGAGGACAACTAGCAACTTCATCTTAATATCTTTACTTAATATTTTAATAGCATTTGTAATAAAAGCGACAGTTTTAGTAGGTGTTTAGTAGGTTTTAGTAGCGCGTAGAAAAAAAACAACATGAAAATCAGATCAGACTCAATCCTCAAGAAACACAACCATGTCTAAGAAATCTGCAGGAGATGATATATGGAAAGGATCGGTGGAGAAGATAGTATGTATCAACCCAGAGCTGTTAATGAAACTCGACTAACTCATTCACAGAATTCAGAACTATTCACGTTAACTTATGGATCACTCGTGGCTCAATTATGTCGAGACTTTGAAAACAACTATCGTGAAGTCAACAACCAGCTCGACAAGATGGGCTACAACATTGGATGCAGACTAATTGAAGAATTCCTTGCCAAGACAGGTATCCAGAGATGCTCCTCATTCAAAGAGACTGCTGACGTAATATCAAAACTAGGATTCAGACTATTTCTCAACATTCAACCACACGTGGAAAACTGGTCCAATGATAACAAGGTTTGCAGTTTGATAATACCAGAACCGAACCCATTAACTGAGTTTGTCGAGTTACCAGTTTCAACTGATTCTAAAATTGCAAGAGAATTGTGGTATTCACAAATACTATGTGGAGTGATTCGAGGTGCTTTGCAGATGGTGCAGTTGGATTGCGATGTTTACTTTGTTAAGGATGCGTTACGTGGTGATGAACGGACAGAGATGAAGTTGAAGTTGAACAAGGTTTTGAAAGATGAAGTGCCCGCAGGCGAGGATTAGAGATCAGCTACGCCAATGTTGTTTCTGAATAGATTGAGTTGAAACATAGCATACATACAGAATTGTTTGTACCTACTCATAAAATGTGCTTCTTTAAACCAACGTTTCTTCGTCACTTCTTAGATAAGCGGGCGGGGGTTGTGGCAACACATTATCTGCTCTACGAACTTCACTTGTTTGGCGGTTGTTCTCGCCATGAATGTGTTCATCCTTTGACCCAAAACAGCATTCTAGACACATTAGAATCAATTCAACTAGAGCTAATATGATAGCTATGACCACCATCCCCACGAGGGCAAGAATAATTGGTGCAAATATGAGAAGAGAAAGGAATCCAAATTCACCATCAGACAAATCCAGGGTAGTGCTTGTAGTGCTTGTAGTGCTTGTAGACCCAAAACTGTTTGATTGCACCCAATCATCACCATCACCTTCTCCCCAATTTTTTAATTCCTCACGGCGGTAGATACTAGTAGTCATTGTAGCGAAATCGCCTCCAAATGTCTCCATCCTGACTTGTCCTGTTTCTTCAACAGACTGCTTGCAAATGTTTGGTTTTGATGCAGTTGCAGTTGCAGTGGGTCTGTTTGAGACAGCGTGCACTGAAATTGTCTCCTTCGGAATGCCAATTTCAGCAGTAGACCATCTAAAGAGTGTAATGATTATACAGATTCGGATCAACATTGTGTTTACTGGAAAGATCTACAACGTGGAAAAGGATTGTAAATGTCTCCATTAATATATAGGTGAGGTAAAACTGCCAACGCAGGAAGCTGCAAATGCAAAACATCCAGCAAGTGTTTCTCAAAACACAGCGATTAATATGAGTGAGGCATAATTAATTGGTGATTATGCTTATTGAAGTGTAACACACCTAGAGCATGGACTTTGTGTCTATTAGAGCTACTTAGCATTTGCATACTCTTTCACTGTGTAATTTCTGCCGTCAACTACACTCTCTTTAGCTTTTGAGTTACACACTTAATGTTGCAGCCGCATGCGGAAAGTCATTTTTTGCCGTCCAAGGGATAAGTAATTGTGATATTATAATTGAATGATTTCGACTTTGGAATTTCTTCAGAATTGTATATGGACTCTATCTCCTATTAACAATGATTAACTGAAATTAGCGTCAAGTGGCGGTAGAAAACGTTCGATTAAAACGACGATGTATACTTGGATCCTGCTGAGGACAGCATTACTTTCAATTTTGTGTGCAAACACAAAGTCCGAGGAATTTCATCGTTCTCCCCCAACAGAAATCTCGACCAAAAAAGAGGAAACATCACGCAAGGGCGGGCTTCCAACTATTCCTGAAGATCGAACCAATTGAACTGATTTTCCATAATGAGCGAGGGGAAGAGAGCCAAATCCTTACCTCACAAGACCAAGTCAAAGCCAATAACATACTACCTTGTCCTCATAATCAAGCTACTCTCTTATGATCTCGTGTTGTGGTTTTTCAATCTAGTCATCCACACTTTCTTCCGTGACGTTCAATCCCGAGGAAGCTTCAATATCCCCACTAGAGGTCCTGTCATATTTGTTATTGCACCACACCATAATCAGTTTGTTGATGGATTGGTAGTAATGGCTAAGGTCAAAGAGCACCTGGGTCGTCGTATTGCTTTCTTGATTGCAAAAAAGTCCTACGATAGGAGAATAATTGGCGAGGGTGCAAAGTTATGCAGTGCAATCCCCGTTGAAAGAGCTCAAGATTTATTGAAGAAAGGTACGGGTAAAATTTATGTTGACAAGGAGGACAACCGGATCATAAGGGGAGAGGGAACCAAATTCAACGCTGAATGCCAAGTGAAGGGACTAATTGGGTTGCCCAACTCCCTTGGAAATGGCTCAATACAAGAAATCTTTGATGATGAAAAGATTTTGTTGAAAAAACCATTCAGTTCGCCTAGGGAGGAAATTCAGCAGAGAATTGATGAGAAATTGCACGCTGGTACTGAGTTTAAAATAGCTCCACACATTGATAATCATGTTGTTTTCCAGAATGTGTTTACCCATTTGAATGACGGGAAGGTGTTGGGGATTTTCCCCGAAGGTGGTTCCCATGATCGTCCGGATTTGTTGCCATTAAAACCGGGAGTGGCAATTATGGCTTTGGGTGCAATTGCACAGCAAATAGAGGAGGTCAACGCTGCTGCTGCTGGAAGCTCAGAACGCGAGGAAGTTGTTCCTGTGAGTATTGTTCCGGTTGGATTGAGTTACTTTCACCCACACAAGTTCAGATCAAGAGTGGTGATTGAATTTGGTAAACCTATTATTGTGGATGAAAAGATGGCTGAGCAATATGAATCGAATTCAAGGGAAGCTGTGGATAAGTTGTTGAAAATTATCACTCTTGGATTGAAGGAGGTTACAATGACTTGCAATGATTATGAAACGTTGATGGTGTTGCAGGCAGCACGCAGATTGTATACTTCAGGAAACCGAGACAATATCCCGCTTCCAATGGTTATTGAAATGAATCGAAGACTCATCAAAGGTTATGAAATGTATAAAAATGAACCTGATGTTATACAGTTGAAAGAAGCAGTGTTGCAATACAACAAGAAATTGAGAGACTTGAACCTTCATGATCACCAAGTGGAGTCCTTGGATACGTCAAATAGAGTCTCCAATTTTTGGAGGTTTACCACAAGATTCTTCAAATTTTCCTTATTCATGGGGTTGAGTCTTCCAGGGATTTTCTTGTTTAGTCCCGTCTTTATTATTTCGAGAAGAATATCCAGAAAGAAGGCAAAAGAGGCGCTAGCTGCATCAGTGGTGAAGATAAAGGCCAAGGATGTGTTGAGTACTTGGAAGATCCTTGTTGCTATGGTTTTAGCTCCCATGTTGTACATTTTCTGGTCTGTGATTGGGACAATTTTGATTGTTAAATCCAAAATACTAGGGGAGTATCAGCCATCAGTTTGGATCATTTTTGTCATCTTTTATGGTTGGGCGGTGTTGACAACTTATGCTTCATTGAGGATGGGGGAGATCGGAATAGATTACTACAAGTCCCTTGCACCTTTGTTTCTTTCAATGTTGAGCATTAATGAAGACAGATTCCAAATTGAGAAACTTAAGGAAACCAGGGAGGAGTTGCGTGAAAAAGTCAATGCATTTTGCAACAAATTTGGTCCTGGTATGTTTGATGATTTCGAGCAATTTTACAAAAAATACAATGGTACAACAGATGATGAGGAGTTTGATGTCATTACAGCTCAGAAACAACAGGCTGAAAACCAGTTTAGTAAGTTACAAAGACAAACAAGTGCCTCGTCTTTAGATTTCAATTTGCTGAACTTGTCAGATATTCCGATTTTTGCTGCTGCGGATTTGGAACAGGCCAATGACGTCAATCTTACCAAGGAGTCTGAAGAAATTGAACGCGGTGAGCTGCAGCAAGACAACAAAGAGGCAAACGAAGAAACTGTTGAGCAGTTGAATAATGTAACAAAGTCTACTGACGGACCAAAAATGAGAGTAAGAAAAGCAATGAAGGAGAAATACTCCAATTTGCAATGAGCATCAGCAACGTGTTTAGTAGATGCTTGTAATCGAAAAGTAAGGGGTGTCGCTCAAGTGTAGAGCATCTATGTTTCATACATTGCAAGGCTTTCAACCTCGTGGGAGGGGCTTGCAACAGATCTGTTTCGTGATTGTAAAATCTGTTTTAACTTGTTTGGGAAAGGAAATCCAAAAAAAAAAAAAAAAAAAAAGACCCCTGCTTGCCACAGGGGCCAGAGCGAGAACAGCAAACACAATGCGAACATCGCCTCCCCCTTGGGGCAGCTCGCATTGTTTTTTTTTTTTTTTTTTTTTCTTTTTTATGTTTCGCGTGCTAAACTTGAAATGAAATTTGTTTGTTATTCTAGATTCACAGTAAGGTACCGCACAATAAATTTATTTCCTAATCGGGGAGGCTGTGTTTTTTTGCAGCTGGAATATATATATATATATATAAAAGCTGGACTTTTCCCAAGTGAAGATAACATTTACCAAGGTTCAGTGAGTACTTCCTTACACTTCTTTACCCACATCAAGCACACAGTCCGTTCATTACCTTACACACATCCAACACACCATGCACTCCACCTTATTCTTTCTTCTACCATTGGTCGTGTCGACCATAATTCCAGCAAATCTCGACTTGAAAGCAAGTACAGTTGGTGCAGGTACACAAGCTAAGGAGACAAAAAGAAACTCAGAAGTTCAACTTAACGGAGCAAAGACAGTGTATAACAAACGAGAGTTCAAGTCCGCTGTATTAGGTGAGAGAACTAAAGTTGCTCGGGATTCAATTAGTGCTAATGATTTGGTATAACAACAAGGTGTTGAAAATGATTAGCGTTTTGTCACACTATTGGTTTATGAAGGTTATGAAAATAAGGCTCAGCAAAGGGCCATAGGATGAAGATTCAATTTTTATATGGAAATGAGATAGATATAGATAATAAAAGTACAGGTTACTACAATATATGAATAAACAACTCTTTTTGCTAGATCTCTTGTCACACGACACTGATATCTGCGACATTGAAATAAAAAGTAAATTTCTTTTTTTTGTTTTTTTGTTTTTGTCTTAATTCCGCAAAGACTACTGCAACCAACTTTGTGTTTAGCTGACTCAGTCTCTTTGCCACCCGATGCTACCACAATCGTTTATCTACTGATTTCTAACCAACGTATTTCCATATTTTACACATTTTTAATATCACACCAGATAAAACTCATTAACAAATTACACACGAAACTCAATATGAAAGTCACCATCAGATTATCCACCGAATCATCTTTTCAAGTCACAATCCCCGACAACTCAACTGTTGAAGATTTGAGAAATAGCGTTAAAGTAGCATCACCATCACCACTTCCCAAAGAGTTCAAGTTGATTCACAACGGTCAGAAACTACAACCTCATAACGAATCATTATCATCCTTGAACATAAAAGCTGACGACGACTCCATTCAAGTCATATTGATGGCACAATCGACCGATACACCACCAATATCGCCGCAAGCCTCATCCGATAACCTTGCATTACCTAGTACTGCCACCACTACATCTACCACGGTCAAAAAGACAAAGAAAAAGAACAAATGCTCTTTCAAATCATGCAACTCCACGCCTTTGAGAATGGTGGGCACTTGTTCACATTGTCAAGGTAAATTCTGTGCCAAACATAGATTATTGGAAGATCATTTGTGTATCGGTTTACAATATTGCAAAGATGACGCTCATGAGTCAAACGCAATGAAGTTACAGAAGGAGAGTACCATTGCTAGTAGGGTGTAGAATTATTACTCATAGAGAAATAGTAACCTATAATACCACTGTTTTCTTTTTTTTCTTAATTTGCTAATAGATTTTCCAAAACGTCCTCATACTTCCCGTTGGTAACATTGTTGGCCTTCTTTAAAATCGTCTCTGCTTCATCGTATAACTTCTCTTGCTCTTCTGAGTCCAACTCATACAAGTTCCCTAAAGTGATCATAGCCTCAGCGATGCTGACCCACGATTCAGGCTCTTCTTTATCCTCTGCTTTTTTTAGATGCTCTAATGCCTTATGTATGAGGTCCTTGGCAATTTCTTGAGCTTGCTCAAGAGTCAATCCTTCTAATTCCTCCAAACCTGCGTAATCTTCATCGTACTTCAATGTAGTGTATACATTGGTTGGTATTTCTGACTCTTGAAGATATGATTGTCCCAATCTTTGATTAACTTCTCTAATCAATGAATCTGGGGGTGAGGGTACCTTGTTTAAAATTTCAAGATATTTTATTGTATGATCTCTCCACCATTGATTATATTCGTCAGTGTTTTTAATTGGGTACAAGGGGTGAGTTTCATCCAACTCAATTTCCTCCTCTTCTTCTCCAGCATTGTCATCTTTGGAGGTGCCTTCTTCTTCTTCTTCTTCTTCTTCTTCCTCAACTTCATTTTTGCCAAAGTTATCCACAATATCCAACAAATCATCCACAGCTTCCAAAATATCAAAGTATTCGGCGTTGCTGAAGGCTTCAAATTTTGACGATTCATCAGCTTTTACCTCGGCCAGTTCATACACCTTCAAAGCCGCATCCAACAACTCCTTAACGTTTGTTTCATCAGATTTGCTATCCAAGCTCAATTGTGAAACATGTTGAGAAATCAATTGATTGATCAAAATCTTTGCACGAGTCAACAACAACTCCACGTCGTGTGGATACTTTTCTAACCCTGTTTCAATCCTCTCCAAACTAGCATCAAAAAATTCCTTGACCTGCTTGACATCTTCAAAGTGGAAATTGGCAAGCTCACTCAAGGCGATGGAGTAAATTTTGTAAAATGTAGGTGGTAAAGATGTTCCTTCTTCTTGGTTGCGTAGCAAACGATCACATTCGTGGATTATACCATTCACCACTAACTCATTGTCGCGTTCGGAGTTTATATGGGCTTTGTAAAGGCCCTTTAATTGGGATATTTCATCATCGGCATCGACCTCTTCTGGTAATTCGACTGTCAATTGATTCGAAGCTTCATCAGCCTTTCCAGTATCAATTGACTCACTCTCCGTTTTCTGCTTCTTAGCCTTAGCGGCCTTGCCCAACCCTAATGTACGTTTAGCCATGACTATGTGTTGAGCTTGATTAATAAAGAAGCTGTGATCTTTGAAATATTATTACACTAAGGCTCATCGAGGAGAGCAAATGTATACAGAAAATTTGGTTACGTAAGGAGGTGCCATTTTCTCACTCAATGATTATGTAATACAATATTTACAGTGAAATTGCGTAATATCACACTTATTGATACGACACCTTACGTAATAATACAGATTTAAAGATAAATATCCAAAAGTGGTATGTGAAAAATTTTTTTTTTTGCAACTACAGCTAGCATGAATATATAATCATCATGACCAATCTACTAGCTTCACTTGATACTCGAGACGAAAGGGTATTACTATTCGGTTACTCCAGTGTAACCAACCTACGAATCAACTCAATCATAGAAGCTCGTGCATACCCCGTACTTGTCATTCCTGAAGATTTAGATCTACCATCGAGCCTAACACTACACGAAGCAAGCGGCAAGCTAACCATTATCAAAGATGCAGATTTTGCATTTAAAATTGATCACTACTTAACCAAGTTGGGCCGGACAGAAGTGGATTTTGTCGTAGATAGAGTCTTTGTTACTCTTCCCCAGATGGACCTACAGGAACAAATCTTTCAACGTTGTAAACGATTGAGGATACCCATCAACACAACTGACTCTCCACAGTTTAGCACATTCACATTATTATCATCATATAACCAAGGTGATTTCCAACTCGGAGTCACAACTAATGGAAAAGGTTGCAAGTTAGCATCAAGGTTGAAGAGAGAAATTGTCAATAAACTACCAGCTGATATTGACCTCATCTGTGACAAGATTGGCGAGTTACGCCGACAAATCCGAATTGAAGATGAAGTAGGATTTGAAATTGGGGATGATGATGACGACTCTGTCAACACACACAAGTTCAACTCATTAGTCCACGAATTCAACCAAACCCAAGAGGAAGTCAAGGGAAGAAGGAACAGATGGCTTTCACAGATTGTTGAATACTACCCATTATCAAAATTGGCCACCTTATCCATTGAGGATTTGCGTTTTGCATATGACAAATACAAGCGCGATAACAACCAAGAAATTGCCGTGCTGTTACCCCAAAAGGGCAAGATCGCTCTCGTTGGAAGCGGACCTGGCTCCGTTGCATTGTTGACTTTGGGTGCAATACAAACCATCCATCAAGCAGATTTGATTTTAGCCGACAAGTTGGTGCCGCAAGAAGTGCTTGATCTCATACCGAAGAATCATGGACCGGAATTGTTCATTGCACGTAAATTTCCAGGAAATGCCGAACGTGCACAAGAGGAGCTTTTAACTATGGGCCTTGAAGCACTTCAAAAGGGAAAGTTTGTGTTGCGATTAAAACAAGGTGATCCTTACATTTTTGGCCGTGGTGGCGAGGAGTACAATTACTTTGCTGAACATGGATTCGAACCCATTGTTATACCGGGTATTTCTTCAGCGTTGGCAGCACCGGTGGTTGCAGGCATACCAATGACACATAGAGACGTTGCTGACCAAGTATTGATTTGCACCGGCACTGGAAGGAAAGGGGCTGTTCCAAACTTGCCCTCCTTTGTGCCTAGTCGAACTACGATTTTCCTCATGGCATTGCATAGAATCGTGGAGCTTGTTCCGGTGTTGGTGGAAGAAAAGGGATGGCTTCCTGAGTTGCCAGTGGCAATAATCGAACGTGCAAGCTGTCCCGACCAACGAGTAATTCGCACAACTTTGGCCAGACTTGGAGAGGCGGTAGAACTGTGTGGATCAAGACCACCCGGACTATTGGTCACCGGATATGCATGCGAGGTGATTCACAAAAACCCAAGCTTGAAAAGCTGGTTAATCGCAGAGGGATTTCAGTACGATTTTGATAATTCAAAAATATCTGTAGTATAGATTCATAGAGAATAGTTAATCTATATCCAACAAGGCAAACAACCATAGAGCCACAAACTTGGACACCAAATCATTGGCAAATTCGTCGGTATCGATGGCCATGTTAAACACCGAAGCCATGCGTGTGCTGACATCTCTTTTGAATTTCTTATACTTCAGCTTATCAATAAACTTGTGCAACTTCTCAACTTGTTCAATGATTTTCGTATCAGCATAAAGACTTATACAAAATGGCTCAACCAATTCTGCTTCAAATGGCGAACCAACAACAAACTGATTGCTTTGTTGTATAATGAACCCAATGACTTCATTACTAAACATTTGTGTGTTACTCCACGCCTCAGCAACTTCAATCACTAACCGCACCAACTTTTGAACCAGATGGTTTATTCGATGTCGGACCTTGATTGCAAATTCAATGAATTGAACATTTTCACATTCCTTCAAGTATTTTGAAGGGTTTGTTTTACCGCGATAGACTTGCAATGAAAGGATGTTCACTCTTGTAGTAAGATGTGCATTTACCGGTGGTAAGCGGCTCCCAGTTGAATTTTCTGAAAAGATGTAGATGTCTTTACTAACTGATTTTTTTAATCCAAACTCATCCTCTCCAAACTCCTCTGAAGCCTCAACCTGTACACTTTGTGCAGGCGCAAATAAACCTTTTATTTTACCAAGCATTTTATTAGGCTTTTGTATGGTTGTCAACCACAAGAACATCTGATACAATCAGACATCCTCATTGCTATTTATGCCATTCTAGTTTCTGGAAGATCATTGTGTGTGTGGGAGAGAGAGAGAGAGAGATTTCACCAGAAGCATGCCTTGAATCAACTGTTTGGAGGTGGTCAAACCAACAAACAGGGCGCAGCATCTGTATGTTATTGTTGTTGCAAAAATAGATTGCGCAATACGGAATTCTAAAAATAAATTAAGCTTTGACCTCCGTATATTTTACGACTCTGTACAATTCCAGAAGTTCTAAAAATAGTAAACTCTATTGGGTCTTTGACTAACAGCTTGCTTTCACTAGAAGAAAGGCTATAGTCACACTTACTCTCAAAAGGGTTAGGATTCCATCACAGACAACGCCTCCGCATACTTGTTGATGATAATAGCTGAGTGAATTGATGGAAATCACGGACTTATTGGCACGTAGTTGACATTTTGTGTAATCAAGGAGATAGAACAACATACTTGCATCTTGCTTAAAATAGTTTAGGGTACCAATATTAATCAACTCTACGCTCATTGGCTTGGAGAGAAGGGAGAATTGCTTGAAAAGCGGCATTTCCAGTGTCACTGATTAGTCAGCACGAACTTGAAAACTCACTCAGATGTTTAGAAAGATCTTCTCTATGGAGCCCTCTTAATTAAGTACCATAATACTAAGCCATATAATCCGCTCTCTTGCGTCAAATTTGCAACTGATGGAAATGATGGCGCCACAGTTTCCCCATTGGGAAATTCGTCGCGGCTTTTATTATTTGCGTTATTGAACGAAAGTTTAGCACAATTTTTTTTTTTATTTTTCACCAACAAAAATCAAACATATCTGCAAACCCTTAATCTCTTTCCTTTCTCAGCAAATTTATGTTGAGAAGATATACAGCCCGTAGACCGTTTACTAGATTATTCACTACATCAATGACAACTTCAAGACAATCAGATCCCACCTCATTGCACAACCCTTACTTCAACCTCAAGCCGGGACAAAAAGATATTTGGTCCTTGATCAATGAGACCGCGGCTGAAGCACAAGAAGCGAATCCCGACCGCAAGATAGTCAATTTGGGACAAGGGTTTTTTTCATACAGTCCTCCGGATTTTGCAATTCAAGCTGTAGATGATGCATTGTCCAAACCTCAATTTAATCAGTATGCGCCAGCAAAAGGTAACCCAAATTTGTTGAAACAGGTTGCTGCACACTACTCAAAGAGCTATGGTCGTGAGGTTCCGGTTGAAGAGGTTCAAATCACCACTGGAGCAAACGAAGGTATGTTTGCCGTATTTTTTGGTTTTTTAACACCAGGAGATGAGGCAATTGTGTTTGAGCCTTTTTTTGATCAGTATATTCCAAACATTGAAATGACCGGAGCTAAAGTCAGATACGTCGAGATAAAATATCCAAAGAAGTTGGATTCGGAAAATGTACAAGCCTCGGATTGGGAAATAGATTGGGAACAGTTGGAAAAGAGCATCAACAATAAAACCAAATTGATTGTTATCAATACACCTCATAATCCAATTGGTAAAGTGTTCACCAATGAGGAGCTACACAGAATTGGTGAGTTGGTGATCAAACACAATTTGATCTTGGTCAGTGACGAGGTTTATGAGAATTTGTACTTTACCCCAGAATTCCCCAGACCTGCAAACTTGAAATCTTTACCTGAATTGAAAGAACGGACCTTGACAGTTGGTTCAGCTGGTAAATCGTTTGCAGCTACGGGATGGAGAATTGGGTACATCCAAGGACCTGCGCCTTTGATAAAGTACGTTGCAGCTGCACACACGAGAATATGTTTTTCGACACCTCATCCATTGCAACAAGCTGTGGCCCAAGCATTTGAGCAAGCAGATAAACTCGACTACTTCAATAAGGTCAAGGGAGATTACGAAAAGAAGTATAAGTTGTTCACCAAGGTGTTTGATGATTTGGGATTGCCATACACTGTTTCCGAAGGTGGATATTTCCTCTTGGTGAATTTATCCAAGTTGAAAATACCTGGTGATTATGAGTTCCCCGAAGCTATTTCAAGTAGAAAAACATTGGATTTCAAGTTGGCTTATTGGTTGATAAAGGAGATTGGCGTTGTAGGAATTCCTCCAACGGAGTTCTTGATTGAAGAGAGAAGACAAGGTAATGGATTAGAAAATTGTGTCCGATTTGCCGTTTGTAAAGATGACTCAGTGTTGGAGGAAGCAGTTGAGAAATTAAAGAAGTTGAAGGACTATTTATAGACGTAAACCCAGGAGAATTTTACTATTTTCGCACAAACCGTTTGTAACAAAATTTCATCTCTCCAAAATCATCAAACCCATTTTCGATGTCTGATTCCATTTCAGTAAAATTTTCCAGCATCAAGTCCCATAGCAACTGTCGCTCATTTTCAAACTTGGGTCGCAATGGAACTTCAATCAACACATTATAGGGAGTTGAGTTTTGGCTATCGTTTGATTTCAAGAACAAATCAATCATATTGACTACCCAGTACGGATGCTGGGCTGAATACACAGGATCACTCACTACTATGGTAGAAAACGTTTTGCCATACACAGGTGAGCCCTGTGGAGCTGACCAGTCCAATTCCACGCAAGATGAATTCGCCTCTAGGCTATTCAATTCGACATTTTTCTTCAAATTCGGTACAATCTGGGGCAAATCCGTGAGGGTAGTTGTCATACCCATCAAACAACAGCATATCCCAACAAGTCCAGTTCCCGAACCCAACTCCAAAACTGGGGTTTGTAGCAATGGAGCCCTCTGACCTTCGCGCAACAATCTTGACCCAAGAATCAATGAGCTCCCCCAGGTTTTCAAACCAAGATTATCATTGGTCATTGATGGTTCATTCAAAAAAATGTATTTCCTGCCGTATTGTTCGAGATGGGCCAATTGGATCTTTCGCTTGAGTTGCGGCTGAGCCATGCGTCCACAATTTTCACTAATCCTTAAGCTGGCCAATGAATGGATTTCCTCCTTCTCTTTCTCGTTAAGCCATGAAAGCTCATTAGAAATTATGCGCGTCATGTATGCGTTATATTCGTTTGTAAAATTTGAACGCAATGCCAGCGCCAAGTGAGGAACGCAACTTAGTTGAAAGGGTGTCCGTAATCGAGAACTGTTTTTGACTAGCCAAGGTAAAGCCTCTTGTAGCTGGTTCGACGAAACAGCCTTTTCCTTGAAGATGGTATCTTCATCTCGCTTGGCGCTTTGTTGGTACGGGTGTCGTTCAAAATTGAGTACTTCGTCGGGAGCCATGAGCTTCAAAATGATGACAAGTACAGCATAGGGTGGTTGTAAACGTAGCAACGGCAAATCCAATATATGTAGTGGTACCATGTCATCGTTTTCTTCGTCATTGCAGATGTCGTCATAAATGCGTGCGCTTTCTGAACCCAAAGCTTCTGATTGCTTTAAAGGGGGCAGTTTCACTTTGGATGATAGTGGTTCACTTGCAAAACTCGTGGCATCTCTGGCTGGAGTTGCGGTGTACAAGGACAACGGATCAAAGTCCATCTCTGGGTCTTTGGGTGAAATTTTCACACAAACTTTTTGCGTTTTCGTGAAATTTTCAATCACAGCTAGTTTTACCAGTCATGGCTACAGTGGCAGCTTTCCGCTATACTCCGTAATTTTATACAAACCACCAATTCGATTGATATATACACTACTTAAAAGTCAATAGTACGACCATTATAGGTCCATTCATCACTCTGCTTCAACGGATCTTGCTTAGGCCCGCCCACTTCACCAGTCTTTGGATTCACTTCACCTTCGAATTCCGGAATAGTTTTCAAGTAAGCAAATGTGCCAATATCGGAGTTGTCGTTAACTACTGGTGGTTTAACATCGTCATTTGCATCGTTATCCACCGAGCCACTCGTGGTGGCAGCAGCAGCTTCACGCTGTGCGGCCTGCAACCTATCGTTATAGTCCTCAATAGCAATTTGGGACTGTGCTATATTTTGTAATCGCTCAAACTCTTCTTGCTCGTGTTTTGGAAGCTTTGGAGGACCACGATATTGTTGGGCAAACTTTGGAGGAACAGAATAGTGGCGTAGAGGTAATCCAATAGATTGCAAGGATACCCTAGGATGTAACTTTCTCGTAGTTAATTTAAGCAGAAGCATGAGGAGGTAAGTTTGGCTATACGATCTGACTAACGTAAAAACTGTACTTTGCAATGGTCAATTTTATCAAATGAATGAGGCTAAATTATCTCGGTAGCGCAATCCTCTGACCCGGCTTTACAAGAACAACGCAGTCAAATATCAACTTCTGCAAGGTCCAGCCCATGATTACATTGTATAACTGAAATACTCAAAAGCCATGTTTTAATCTATAAATTACACCGCGTTTCGAAACAGCAATTAAAATTAGAAATTTCCCGTTAAAAAGTTTTCCTTTATGCCCATTTACCGAGTAAGGCCATCAAACCAGCACCCCAACACATGATAAAGTAAGCCGCCAACATCCTACGGAATCCATCTGCGCCTTTAAACTCTCCGCTGTACAAGAATTCGTGTGCCATTAACTCAACAAGACCTGTGTATACCAAAATCCCTGCAGAAATTGAGTCAAACACACCATTGGTGATTAAAGCTCTTCTTGATCCTGGTGGATAAGAGTGTCTTACACCAAGCCCAATAGCAATTGCAATTGGTGTACAAAGAGTGTACCCAAGAGCCAACAACCAGGGAGTGAATTTGTGGTCACCCCAGTTGGTGGTTGCAATTCTAGTTCCCAAACCCAAACCTTCAAACATTTGATGGAAAACCAAGACAATGTAAAGAGTCTTGAACTCGTCACCTGCGACTGCTAATGACAAACCTATAAAGATTGAGTGGAAAATAATACCAAACTCCAAAACGAAAACATTGAGCAACTGTCCGTAATATTGTTCTTTGTTTTGATCATTGACTGGTGTTCCCATTACACTTGGATCTTGATGTTCAGCAGCATGCAGGAAATGATTGGGGTATGGGTTAGGAGGGGCGACTTGTTTTTCAGCCTCGTGACCGGATTCGTTCAACTCCGTTTCCTCTTCATCTTCTTCTTTCTTGGGCTCAACTTTCTTTTTTACGTACAACGACTCGTCACCGAAATGGGAGTGAGTGTGACCGCCGCCTTCTTCAATGTCATCAGTCATCGAACTAACCTTTTTGTCGATAAAACGGTAAGCAACCAACTCCATAAAGAACAAAACAAACAAAGTCATCAAACAGATCCCAAATGCCCATGGGTACTCACTTATAGGACCAGTCAAACACTCATTGGTTAAAGCATCAGAAGCTGGCTCCAACAAATGAATAAATGCAGTAGCTACAATGACACCGCTTCCAAAGTATTTAGCACCAAAGAAACACCACCATGGCAATCTGATGAACGAATATCTTGACGAAAGGATTGGAAAGTACGACCCAATACCCGCAGTAACCAAAATGACGAAAACGGCCGACACACGAGCCCCAAAGTTTTCACCATCGTAATCATTGGAATTTTCACACTCATCTCTCTTGTTCAAGTACTCGAAAAGGGCTCCTATACTGCTTTGCTCAGACATTATTATTGTTATTATTCAACTTAGTTGAGGAAACAGTGAGTTTTAGATAATGATTGGAGGGGACTTTTTTTATTTTTTTCTGGAATCTGCAAATGATATGTACTTTCGGAATCTCAATGACTTTTTATATCAAACAGCTGGTGATTGTTAAGTTTGCGAAGCCTAATATAGATGGGTATTGTAGTGGTTATTAATTTTTTTTTTTTCATGTATTAGGAGACAATTGCAATTTGTAACCAACCTTAACGACGGTTTCCGTTCTTTTTTTTGAACAATGCGGCAGTAGTGTTTGGTATCTACCACCAAGTGCAAACACAAATTGAGGTGAAAGTAACTTTGGAAAAGCTAGAGGAATCGATTACCAATTTCTAAAAATAAAGTTTGGTGATGTTTAAGAAACAACAAAAGAAAAAAAAAAAAAATAGATATTGAAAGTGAGAGTGAGTATGGGTTTGTGTTAGATTGAATACACGTTAATGCGTTACAGTTAATATTCAAGTTTAATTGTATAGTAGTACTGACTCTAAGAAATTACCTTGATGGTTACCAATAGTTAAAATCTGTCAAATCAAACGGATTACAAATAAATTCTTACCCTTTGATCTTTGATAATAAGTTTTCTTGTTTTGGTCAATACTAAGTCGCCTGTACATCCACACTCGCTCCTCCTCCTGCCAAGCTATTCTCTAGACTCGCTTAGATGTTCAGGAAGTCGTCCAAGTTTCAGCTTAGATACAATCCATGTGTACAATAAGCCATCGCTACCTCTTTCAAATTTTCTCTCTTTGTAGGTGATGCCGTACGTTTCCTTTTCCTTTTTTTTTTTTTTTTTATTTTTAATAAAAAAAATGTAACACAATCACAAAGCCCATAACCATCAAGGTATTTTGGCAGTGATGCCCTTTTTGAATCCGCACTTATGGTGCTAACTCAACCAATTAACAATAGAAGTGGTTGTCGGTGTAAAATGAAAAAAGCCTTTAGGTCTATAATCTTAGCGATACAACCAAAGAATGGCGCAATTGTCAGGTGAATCTCAGATCGTTTGTATTATTTGCAAAAAAATCTCGCAATAAACAATTGATTGCAAATTTAGACTCGGCAGAAGGAGTACGCATTTTGCAGATTTCACCTCCTCTCTCAAATTTAACTGCTTATGTTTTAATCATTGAAGGCAGGTCAACGATTCTAGAGTCAATTCTTTCCATTTCGAATCTACACAACAGGCGTTTCTTTAACCCTTACAAATAGAAAAAACAAAGAAAACCTTTACTATAATATCACATCTGGTTCAAAATTTGCTCCACCACTTCCATCCAACAGCGCTGTATTTGGCCCATATCCATACCGCTATAGATGTAGCGCTTAAAGCTCCCTCAAACAAGACAAAATTGCTGTAATTTCTCTTGCTGCCTCCTGCAATCACCAAAGTAGCAAAATACATACCCAAAATGGTCAAGATTCCCAAGAAAAAGTACATTGTTCCATACACTTTGCCAAAACGCTCGGATGAACAAATTTGACCAGTACAGGCTGGTATTAAAGATATAACGGCCGATGAAGATATTCCAAACAAGACTCCAAATGCGTACAACAACGACACACTCTTGGCCGGATACCAAAGACCCAAAATAAACACTGTTGTCAAAGTGGATGAGATCATCATCATGTTGAATCTACCATACTTGTCAGCAAATAGTCCCGATAACAATCGTGAGGGAATTCCACAAACATTGATGACTGTCAATAACAAATAGGACAGGGTCTCACTGACATTGTATTCAAGTGCATACGATCCCAAGTACGTCAAGGTAGTCATCGAGACCACCTCTGCTAAGAACACACCCCAGGTTAAGGATATAAACTTCATATCTTTCAAAACAGAAAAGTCCAAAGCACCTTTGATGAACCTTGCTACTTTTGACCAAATATGTTGATCAATACCTTCGTGATGCTCCGCAGGATCGGTTGCCACTGCGTTTATCAGTTGCAGCCCTGTCATGGCCAAGCTGTTACCCGCTTCAAGAGAGACGCTTCCTCCCCCTCTGAGTTCATTTGTTCTTTTTCTCTCACGTACTAGGCAGATTGAACAAGTCATGCAGAAGAAACAAACACAGCTCAATACTCTAATAGCATTCTTGTAACCAATTCTGTCATAAAGTTGTTGCAACATGATTGCAAAACACGAACCTCCCATCAAGCCTCCAATGGTAGCTATTGAGCAAGCCATTGCTCGCTTCTTCAAATACCAGTGACTCAAAGCCCCAATCAATGGAGACATGGCAACACTTGTTCCAATTGCCGTCAATACGGAAAAGCTTAGCACAAATTGGTACAACTCCTGGCATTCAGCAGTGCAAAACAATCCAGCACACATCAATATAGTTCCGGCAATCAAGGGCTTTTTTGCTCCGTAAGTGTCAAACAATTCCCCAAAAATCACCCCACCAAGGTACATGACACCCAAGTGCAAAGAAAAAACCCAACCCACATCAGCTTTTGTTACATTCTTCAATTGATTAGTAGAAACATATGACTCGATAGCTCCTAACGCATTTGGGATACCGAAATCAGCAACCAATCCAAGGAAGGACCCAAGTAAAACCAAGTTAGCTTCTTTTCCTCCTTCTGGAAAGTCCAAGGGATTTGTTTCGCTTCCGTACATTAGGGCAACCGATTCATTGGTTACGTCTGTAGCATTGCTATAACGACGTCGACGTATTTCGGCACCCATCTGATGGGTTTGTTCGTTGTAATCGTTCGTGTCTAACCCAGATCCTGTACCCTTACCACTTCCTGCGTGACTTTGACCTATTGTCTGTAATTCAATGCCGTTTAAATCGTAGTACTCATTTCCGACCTCCCCGTTTTGAGATATCGACCCCACCACTTGTTGTGGGAATGCCACATTTGAAGACGACATTTTTATCTTTTTTGTTTTGCTACGCCGACTTGAGAAAAGTGATAATCTGTCGTTGCAATTACGTTTAGTAGAGAAGAGTCTAGTATTTTAGTTGTGTAATATTGTTGACTCATAGCCGCTAAACCAGCTCTAATTGCGCTTTTTAGGCGTCGGATCGTGAATTCCGCCATTTATTGTCAGCTTTGTGTAGCTATGGGAATCTACAAATAAAATGGAGCTTTACATCAAAAGGTAAGCACAACTCAATAGACGATATCGCATGACGGCTCTATCTTAGTGTAATGAGGGGGGGGCGCATGGTAATTTCTGTTTAGATATAGACCAAGACCCAGATTGGTGAAGTTGGTGCAAGATCCAGTCCATGTTGCAATACTCGGTAGCTCTATTACCAAAATCATATTTGAACAAAGAAAAAATAACGAGTGAGTTGGACCCAAAATTCCGACGCAAAACAAGTCACTGATCATTTAGACCTATACCACAACATGTCTGAGACGGATGCAAATCCAACTACCAATGACGAGGACTCAGAATTGACCAAGGAGCAAAGGTTGGAAGCAGCCAGAAAGAAATTTGAGGAGATGAAAAAGAAGAAGAAGAAGGACAAGAAAAAGAAGGCAAAGAAAGGCGACGCAAGTGGGGATGCGGAGGATAATGACGCCAACGAGAGTAGAGAGGAGACTCCGGGGATCGAAGAAGATAAACTTGCTATATCTGCGCCTGGTACCAGTATCGGAAATGAAGATAACGCAACTGAGGAAAAGAAGTCTGGGGATTTGAAGAAGCTGGTAGATGCCGCTACAGAGACTGAGCATAAAGAGAGCTCCGCTGAGGAAGAGAAACCACAAACGGAATCGAATGCAGAAAAGGTTGCTGCAAGTACAGAAAAGGGTGCCAATTCTCCAGCATCGACGGGGGAAAGCGCTAAGCTTAGTGAATCTACCACAGACAAAGTTGACGAGAACCAAACGCCATCTACAGCAGATCCCAAATCATCTCATGACTTGGACTCGATCAAATCCGACTCTCTGGTGATTGAAGAGTTACAAAAGACAATCGAGGATCAAAAGAAGACCATTGCCGCGTTAAGGAAAGAAGTCAAGGATCTTAAGCTCTCAAGGATGGATCTCGATGATACAATTTCCGATTTACAGCTTGAAAATGAGCAATTGAAGAAACAAGCTGCATCGTTATCTCAATCCCTGCTTCCCAACTCAACGGCAACATCCCAAGCCCCTTCAACATACCAGCCGGCAAAGCCACTATTCACCACCAATGACTACGCATCGTCATCGCAGCAGAACTTGAGCAAATTCAGCTCAACTGAAGACTTTAGAGAGAAATTGATGATATGGAAAGGCTGGCAGGTTGATATGAGAAGCTGGAGTAATCCTAACTCAACCAAAGCAGCATTCTGAAGAGATCACCGTATATATCCTCAGCGATAATATATATTTACAAGCCATCTAAAATTATGTACTCTTTTACCTCACCCTAAACAAAGCTTGGCCACCCAATCCTTTCTTTGCAGCATCATTGATTTCATAAAGTTGGTTCTCGTGCTCGATGAATAAACATTCGGCAGGCTGTAACTGATCGATTCTCCTCACCTTCATTCCCGAGGCCAATGTCTTTACGTCCTCTGCACTTAGTTCCACTTTTTTACTTGGCTTGGACACCATTTCAATTTTTGATATCACTGGTAAGTTGTTTCTGTACTTCAAGTCCAACCATATCCTCCTCGTGTTTACATTATCTGGTGTAACGTCTGTAGGTACCAAGTCAGGTCCCGTATTTGATCCTCGTTGTATTCCTGAAATGAAACCCTGGTTGTATAATTGGATCGCCACTTGTAAGTTGGTTCTGTTGTATGGAACTGCGGTTTTAGCTAACGTGACATTGAGGCAGTTTTTTATATGGGCACAGAAGCTGGATAAGGTAACCAAGGAAGTTGGCATAATGTGTGGTTTGGGTATAGGTCTAGTATCGATGGTTCAAGGTTGTGAAAAAAAAAAAACAAAAAAAAAAACAAAAGAAAAAAAAATTTTGAAGATTTTTGACTTGAGTTCATTTAACATTGTTTTTCTTTTTCGGAAAACCTCATTTGACTTCGGCACACTCTTCATCTCATATCCATGTTTCGATTGGCACAATTAGGAAGAACAACAATTGGTCAAAGACTTCAGCTCAATTTAAAACAGACCTCTAGGGCTCCTTTCCAGGCCTGCCACAGAAATTATGTAATTGTTCACAAAGACCTATCCAAGGCTAAAAAGGAACCAAGAATTAGATACATTGCATACGTTGTGGCAGTATCGTGGGTTGCTATTTGGTTCGTTACCGGCCAGGTAGATAAGAAGAAGCCAAAGCAATACATGACAGAGCGAGAATTCCAAGAATATGAGCAAAGCACGGGAATCAAGAGAAGACACAAACTTATTGGACCGGATTTGAATTCAAAGTACAAGTTCTATGTCATACCTTATATATACTCAAATGAGGAATTGGACAAGATCCAGTCTAGCTTGAAGAAGGCCGACCCCTCGAGGAAGATTGTTGTTCTTGATCCATCAAAGTTGGTTGCCGAAGAGAAAGCTGACGAAGGTAAGCGGTATTCTGCTTTGCTCAATGATTTAGATGCCACTCATAAACCTTACCCTCCTGGATTAATCACGGCAATATTGAAAAACCATATCCAATTTTTGATAAACACGAGAGAAGGTACTTTTGACACCAACTATATTATCAAAAACTATCCTCAAACTACTGGTGAAGCCATCAAATTTGAAAATGACGTGTCTGATATTAGCAAGTGCTTGGTGATGCATTTTGATATGTTGAATGAGCTCCCGAAATTCAAAACTGACGCGGAGGTAAGAAGCATTAAGAATGTCGAAGGATATTTCGATTCAGTTGGTAAGTCGAAAACTTTAGTTTCCAAGCATGATGAGATGGACGCAAAGTTTGAGGAAATCATGTTGGAGGATTACTAGAGAGAGGGAAGTCGCAACTCTTGTAAGTATATACACCTGTAAGTAGTAAATTACTGTCACGAATCCCTATCATTCCTCGAAAAACTCCTCAGGAGTTTTGAAATCTATCTTTGCATTCTGCGCAAATTTCAAGTCGCTATTCAGAAAGTCATTTCTTCTACCCGCTGCATCCCCAACGAAAAAACTGGCTTCGTAGTCGATGATTTTCCCTTGCTCGGTCAAAACAGCTTCCAAGTCTTGCCACATTCCTATTTCCGGCTTCCGCGTCAGTTTGTGCTTTTCATCGCTTGACGTGTGGCCCTTCAGTGGTTTCTTCGGCGAAGCATACATGTAGATTGATTTTATTTCAAACTTGACAAACTCTTTATAAACAAGGCTCAATTTCGCTTTCAAATTAGTATATGACTTGCTACCGTGGTTAACAACGACCGATCCTTGATTTGTAAATATGACTATCAAATACCCAGTTTCGTAAAGTTTCGCTATAGCTTCTGGAACTTTTGTTGAGGAATTTCCCCACCATTTCCAATCAGTGGGCCCTTTCCCAAACTTTAGTCCGGATTTGGTTGTAATCAATGTACCATCCAAGTCAAATGCTGCAACTTTCACCTTATCTCCTGTCACCTGTGGTGTTGAAACGTTCCGAATCAAATGCGTTCCGATCGTTTCCCAGCCCAGTTCAAACTTTGTAGACTTGAGATCATTCTCGACTTTTTCAGCAATCACCTTTGCAGAAGTTAGGGTTGATGAAAGTTTGTCACTCAGATCAACGTGGCTGGGTTTTCTTATCATAGAGATGACATCATACCCCATTGTCTGCAGAAAAGTACTTGCTTGTGTTGAACACGCGTTTGACTCAAAAAAAAAAGGGAAAGATGTTTTTGCAGATGGCAATTCATTAACTGATCACTTTCCCATGTCCAAAGACGATAAAAAATCAATAGACCAATATGGCCGACAAACGTGGAATGTGGATGTTTATGCGCAAGAGGCCAACGATAAGAAGAGGAAAAGTGTCCATGATACAACCCCATTACACTACATAGTTGATAAGCATACAGATGACTCAAAAACCCATATCAAACAGAGAGACGCTCTCCTTGAGGAATCCCTCAATGCAGTTCAGAAATTCAACCTCATAAATCCAGACAAAAGCAACACATCGACATATGGAAGCAAGAAAAGATTTGGGTTTGTTTGTCCTGTTTGTGATTTGTCATTTCGTGACAATTTATCATTGATTGACCATTTCAACTCCCCGCAACATGTAGGCAAGGTATTTCAACAAAACAAGTCTAGTGGCGAGTCAACGCAGACGGAGCTTTTAGATGGGGGTATTAGGCGAGCGACCCTCAAGGAGGTGGTTACAGTTATGGAAAATTTGGTTGCAAACCGCTTGAAGGAGAAAAGCTTACAATCTACGGAAGGGCCGTCTTTCGCAGAAAGAGTAGAGATGAGAAAGAAGTTTGAGGAGGAAAAGAGGAGGAGTAGGTCAGAAAAGCGCAAGCTTCAACGAAATCGGAAGAAAAGGAAAGTTCAGGACGAACCAGACGACAATGCAAATACTGACATGCATGAACTAATGGGATTCAAAGGATTTGGCTCATCGAAGTCACTGAATATGCGGTGATTAGCTCATGGTCTAGTCGTTAAGGAAAAAAATATATAACCAACAAGCGTCAGATACGGGATGCGTCTCGAGCCATTGATTGGATCAAGAGTCACGTGACCATTGTTCATCACTTTGACGAAATAATAATCACCAGGCTTTCTGATATGGCTACTGATGGAGTTAGGTTATACAGCGTATAGTTGAAAAGTACTAATGAGGGGTATTAACGTTCCGAAAAGTAACGATTCGCAGCAACAAATCTATCGACTTCAAGGGCATAGACTTTTCAAAACTCCTCTCTCGCTTCAAATTTTTTTTTTTCTTTTCTCTCTGAGCGTGGAAAAACGAACCAATAAAATTTTGCTGAAAACAATCTCTCATTGGCATATCTATCACTCACCAGTGAACCACCCTTGCAACACCAAAACGTCTGCTCAACGAGCACAACCACCTCACTTATTTTCCCAGCCACATCAATCACAAAGTGAATAAACCATGAAGTTCACTTTTAAATTTCCCCTTTCGACGCTTTTGAAGTACAAACCAGGAAAGTTTAATTTCCAATTGGAACAAGATATTCGTCAAAAACTAGACTCCTTGCCATCTGTAACGAGGGTTTACACTAACCCAGACGGCACACCAAGAATCCCCTCCGATGAGGAATTCAAGACTATAGGGGAATTGCAAAATTTATACTACAAAAGAAATCACTCCGAATGGAAGTATATATTACCAGGAGTGTCCAGAGATCAATTAAAGTTGTTTGAAGACAATTCGCAAGATTTGAACCATTTCCAATTTGTCACAAAGGATGCAGGAAAGATTATTGACAAGATTCCTTACAAGGATGACCAAACAGGAAGCTTGAAATGGAAAATTATAAGAGAAACACCAAAGGCCGAGGGATGGGAAATTCCTTACTTCTACATCGTATTGCCCGTTTTCGCATATGTGCTTTATGTCAAATACACATCACAGATGAAGGCTAGGGAGGTCGAGGGTCCTGATTGGGCAGAGAAAGAATTGAGATTGAGAGCTATGGAAGAATACTTCCACGGCGACACAGCAAAAGCTAAAGAGTTTTTGAGCAATGAAAACAAGTCGGCTAAGGAAATAAGAGAAAGAGACGATTTGGTGATTTCCAGAATCTTGGCTGGTGATTATGATAAATTGTCACAATTGAAAAGGAAGTTACCAAAAGATTTGATCAAGGTGAATGAGGACCCTATCTTCAAATACTAAACGACAATACTGATAAAAACCGTTTTGAAGTGTTTATAAGAGTGTAGACAAACTATTTAACCTATTTCTCTTCCTCTACTCCCGATTCTTCAATCACAATCTTGGCGGTTGGAGTTCCTGATTGAGTTCCGTAACTCTCAATTTTTTTCACAACGTCGTACCCGTCAATAACTTCTCCAAAAACGACATGGTGGCCATCTAACCAAGGAGTTTGAACGGTAGTGATGAAAAACTGTGATCCATTGGTGTTTGGTCCAGCATTGGCCATGGACAATAAACCAGGTTTGTTGTGCTTCTTTTCGAAATTTTCATCTTCAAACTTCTTACCATGGATAGGAGAGTAACCCCCGTATCCCTTTCCGGTTTCAAAATCACCTCCTTGCAACATGAATTGTGGAATGACTCTGTGGAAGATGGATCCCTTATATCCAACGCCCTTTTCTCCAGTGGCTAAGACTTTAAAGTTCTCAGCTGTTTTGGGAACAATCTCATCATACAATTCAAACTTGATTGGTGGTTGCAATTCTCCATCAATCGAAGTTTTGAAAAACACTTTTGTGCCGAGGACACTTGGAGTGGTTGAGAATAACCGTGCGGATGCGGGGTTGACAACTCTTCTGGTCAATACAGTTTTGAACATAGTGGGAGGTTTGATGTATAAAGGTTGCTAAGTGGATAACTTCTATGAGAACATTTTTTATTTTTTTTTTCCCGCTTGTAAGAATCAAAGAGAACGTTTTTCCACTTGCCGGGTTCAAAAACGATTACTAAACAAGAGGTTCACAGTATACAATTTTATATTACTATCTCTCTCTCTCTAAAAACTTAACAAATCTACGTCTCCTCCGTTTTGCTTGCCATCGGTGCTGTTAGCATTCGATTTCGTAGCAGAATTAGATTGGTTGTTTGAACTAAAGTCACCGAAAAGGTCATCGTTTTGCGACGATGCATGAGCGGGAGTGGTACCAGCAGCAGTAGCGGTGGTGGCAGTGGCCGAAGTCTTAGCTGAGTTTCGGTGAGAGCCGCTTGCTTTTTGTCCACTCGTTTTGGTCTTTGCAGACAGGAATAAATTTGAGAAGGCATCGTTGTTAGATGCTTTAGCAGGTCCGGCAGATGAAGAACCTGTAGAAGAAATTCCTGCGTTTCCAGAAAAAACATTCAGTTGTGATGGAAATTGTTGGAATTGAGGAATGGCTTGTGATTGCTGCGATTGCTGCTGCTGCCGTTGTTGGGGATGATACAAGTTAGACAAGTTGGTGGACAAATTGTTACCTTTCTGCGATTGTGAAGGGGCAGCTTGGAAATCGTCAAAATCATCGTCGTCATCTTCATTAGAATTTTTAGAAAGATCATTCTTTGGAGCAGTATCAAGCCCCAACAAATCCCCCAAGAGGTCGTTTTCTGGTTCCCTTGGCTGAGCTTTCGACTTTGCTGCGGCGCCTGCATTCACTCTCGAAGCTTTAGTAGTTGCCTTCGACACCGCCGTCTTTGTGGTCGGTTGCACGTCATACTCTTCAAATTGATCCCCACTACTTCCCGTTGCTCCATTTTGGTAAGCTGAAGCTGGATCGTCATACCTCTCCCCGTATACACCACCATCACCGTAAACCCTATTGGTAAACTCATCATCATCGACATCAGTAAAAGTGGAAGAGGATCCACCATAGCCAGTTCCAATTGACGATGCACCACCGAACGCAGCCGATGAAACACCACCAAATTTCTTTTGATTGGCTCTGGCCTTTTTCCGTTCACTTCTAATTAGACCATCGTCATTCAAAAAGCTAATCAAATTCTTTGCTTTATTTCTAACATTGATTCCTTGATCTCTTCCTTTGGAATCTATGTAATGGAAGGACTTTAACATTTGGATCAATGAAAGATTTGATCTCACGTCATCAATGATCCTCTCACTACCATTTTTAATCAAATAGTCCAACAATTGCAATGATTTGTAAATCTGTCTCCATTCATTGGCAGCCTTTTCTGTAAACCTACGGAAAATGAATGCCAAAATCTCTTCTCTTTCTCTATAATTGTAAGTTGCCGAAGCAATCTGTGCCATCAAAGTTGTGGGCGCACCCCATGGCTCATTGTTTGTAGCCTCCCTAACTTTCGATTCAATCTCAGTGTAATTCATCGCAACTATAGGCTAAGTTAGTAAATCGCATTAAAGCTGAAGGGGTTCGGTTGTGATAAAATACGTACCATTTTGTGCTTTACGCACATAAGCCTTGACCTCATAGAGATTCAAGTTCTTAGCAGCGTCCTTCAAAAGATCCATTGTTGTTCCTTGCTCACAGACTAGATTATCTTTCGGATAGAAGTGGTTGCGTGCGTTCCTGTAAGAAAGATGAGTAGTTTGATTACAATGTGCTTTTCCTGGTGGTGATGGTGTCTGTGAGTAACTGAATGTATGCCCTCTTCTTCTGGTCCGATTAAATGATTTTCTTTTCGTTGGCCACTATTTCACAAACGAAAAAAAGAAAAAAAAACGGCAATAATTTGGACAAAACTAATTTTCTTTGGAGACTTTCTTTCTCTTGCTCCGGATTTAGCTAAAAACACCCGCAGAATAATGATTCCACTTGGAGTATGAACCTTTATAAAACTACAGATCAAAATTACTGTCCAGTACTTAATAACCTCGAATTTATACAAACTTCTAAACATGCTCTGAGTTTGTTTTTTTGTATTTACTCCTGATACTTGCGGTTAATTTTCTCAACTCACGGAGTTTGTCATCGTCACCGGTGTCTTCTTCAAGCTCAGTTTCATCTGTTCCTTTCCTTCTAAAAGACGCATTTGGCGTACTTTCTTGCACAACGCCCCTGCCAAAATTATTGAAAACGGAATTGTTGGACATAACCGAGGTGTTCAAAAACGTGGAATCACGACTGAATATGCTGGAGTTGTAGTATCTGTTTCCACGGTGTGCAATTATTTGAGCCAAAGATTTATGGGCAAAGTCACCAATACTTGTATTTGGATTGGAAGGTTTTGTTGTAGGAGTTGGTTTGACTGCGCGATTGAGATAGTCGTACTTTTGAAGCTTCCGTGCATTTTCCATTAATTTCTTGGCCTTTTCGGCGACGCTATCACCACCACCAGTCGGTTCGATATGTTCCATTTTTTCATTGACACGACTCATTCTGCGCTTTTCTCTTACTTTAATGGCATGCTTCACTCCTCTCGCACTCAACCCAGCATCAAAATCCATTGCCAACTTTTCCACAGACAGTGTAAGTACTTGGCTAATACTATTACTTTCATTGGCCATGTCACAGAAAATGAGATCTTTTATCGTCTTTGTGGACGGTGTTTGCTCCAAGTTGAGTAATTGTATGGCTCGATCAGTTGTGATTTCTGATTGAGTAGCATTCCAAAACAAAATGAGAATACTAGGTTTATAATAGGTATACCTCTCGCACATTGAAATGATCTTTTTCAAAACTTTTGCATCACTTGACAACTTACTTTCAATTGTCTGACTGGACTCGGAACACAACCCACATTCAAATAAAATGAAGCTACAATCATGAAAAAAGTCCTTTGTAAGAAATTCTTTTCTCGGCAAACTGGTAATTTCTAAATCAACCTTGTCACTTTCAACCATGTTTTCATACACCATCTTTTTCATGTTTGCTTTCAACCCGAATTTTGCAATTAACCATTTTGAATACTGGCTCTCCCAATCCTCCACCACCAACAACCATTTGAGTTTTATATTGTTCTCCGCTATGGTGAGAGAAACTTTGGATGTGCACGTATCGGCAAACTTCTTCAAATTCAAAGGTTCCCACAACCGTTTCATCTCCGCTTGCTTTTTCACAAAGTCAGTTGCTGTTAAATCATGCCTATGCTTTTTACCAGGTGTGCTCAATCTCAGTACATCACTACTTGATCTTCTTTTTAATGGGTTCCCAAACCTAACAGATTCAAGCTCGTTTCTCTTTGCTTGCTTAGACCTGTACGAGGTCACACACTCTCTGGCTCTCTTTGCCAACCAAGAAACGGCCTGTTTCTTGAGGAAAAGGTCACGCGTGTATGTTGCAGCTGCTTCCAACGTGCACTGATAGGTGCTTTCGGCAACGAATGCTGAAAATAACTCGTCTTCCAAAGTTTTGATGATATTGAAACGCTGAACCTCAGCATTGTGTCTGAAAAGAACACTCGCCAAAACCGACTTTGTTTCTGAATCAACCATATTAGCCAAGTATTGGTTAACAACTTCTTCAACTGCCCCTCGATATAAATGATGATCCGCCAACTTTTTGGAAGTTATTGGTAATGCCAGAGACTCTATTTTGGTAGACAAGATTTGACTCAGTGGCACTTGATCAGCCTCTTTGGCCAGAAACAATGAACGAGATTTAGTCTCTGGTATTGTAGCAGCCTCGCGGAGCCTACCTGAAGCCACTTCTGGTGTTCCAAATGGCTTGCTAAAGGAAAAGTCTATCTTTGGTTTCTCCGCAATTAAATTCTTATTGGGAACAGGTGAACTTTTCGTCCTCATATCCACAATAGCATCATTGGCTACGCCGAATTGAAAGTTGGGTTGTGTATTTGTAGCATACCCAAAACTGGATGTGGTTGCTTGAACTTTTGGTTGCGAAAAAACATCCTTCTCTAGATTAGGCTTCGCCTTGTCCGGAGGGGGTGTGGGAGAAAATTTTACCTCGCTTGGTTTGAGTGCATCAGCAACAGGAGTTATAGCAGTGAATGTCGTGGAGTCTGGTTTGAAACTGGTTGCAACTGGGTTGGAAATAGACCTCTTTGTAGTTGCAAGTACTTCATTCTTCGACTTCAAGTGAAAAGTTTGGTTTGGAACGCCACTATTGATGATTGCCTTTAAGTCAGTCCCTTTGAGTTTCCGATCCAATTGCGATGAATATACTGGCGGGTACTTTGGTTTGTCGTAAAATGAATTGAGCTTGTATTGTTTTTCAAGCTTGTCCTTGTTGAACAAATCAACCAATGTCTCTCCATCTTCAATGACAACGTCTATCTCATAATATTTCAAAAATTTCATGAATTTATCACTCAGGTCAAACCCTAATAGGTTCCTAAGTGTGTCCATTTGGTAGGGCTTGCCTCGTGTATGGAAACTCCTCGACATCGCTTTTAAGGCGTAAAACCTAATCTCGCTGAAATGGGTTTCTAACAAACATGCCATTAACAAAGGAGTTGTGTCGCTATATACAACTCTGAAAAACTCCACATACAAATCCAATGCACCTATTAGATTGGTTACACCACGTTCAACGATATTGTTTTGCGAAATGATTTTTCTGAATTTTAATGCCAATTGTACTCTTTCATCTTGGAAGATGTGTTCCGGAAGGTTTTGTATTTGTCTCTCCAATTCTGGATCCCGGATATGACTGAGTAAATGGTATGCACGGAATTCTGCCTCATTCGGTGAGCTGCCACCATTATTTCTCACGTCCTGGTATATTTCCATCAATGTCTGCAAGGCCTTGTTAAATTGCTCCAATTCTTGTTGTTGAGAAAATTCCACATCGCTTCCCGCCATGATATGGAGCGACAATAAATGTATGCGGACAATACGCTCATTACAATCCACTGCTTCAGGGCCAAAACTGTTTTGGTAAGTGAAATCTTGTCTAATCGATCTTGTCCTATCCCAAAGAAATGAGTGGGAATCTGGTAGTTTGCCGACAACATTGTCGATTAAATAATCCAATGTAGTTTTCAAAACGTGGGGTGGCCTGACTTCAGAAGGTAATGGTGGTGGTTGACCAGCAGCGGGCCTTGAAAATGCTTTCACAGCTTTCTCCTTCGTTATTTTATTAGTCGTTGGATCTCTCTCCAACATGTTGACATTATTTTCCAACTGCCTTCGTACTCTCTCAAATACGGGACACATGTCCAGACACGTTCCTTGAAATGCTATAGCCTCATTTAGATGTTTCGCTGTATTTTCAGCATCGACAAGTCCCAATTTTTCCATTTCTTTCCGTTCAGTCTCTCGGAGTTTTTGCAAATCCTCGTATAGCCCTTGGTAGTCTTTACCTTGATTTGCAGATTCCATTTGCTCCATCTTAATTTGGTTTTGTCTGTCCCACTCACTTTGAACATATACAGGGGTATGGAGACATTTTGGTTGGGTCAAGAAGTAGTTGGGAGTCGGTCGTGGCGGTATGCCTTTCTTAACTCGTTGAAATCCGAATTCTTCGGGACTTGGAAAAAGCGGTCCAGTTTTGGATACTTCCTCGGAGGAATAAGACTGACAATGTCCATTCTGAAAAGTTCCCTTCTTCGTTAATGAAGTTGCATTACTTTTACTTGAAAACGAACTAGCCTCTTTTGACTCCGTATTATATGCATTTGAGTTCATAGCCTTTTGCGACTTTTTGGCAGGCTGAAAATTCCTATTGTTCAGTGAGGTTGCAGAGTCTGCTTGACCATTTCCTGCTTCAGAAGCGATATTACCATTCAATGCGTTCCAATTTGTTGGCGTTGATTTAAATTCGTGGTTGTCGTTTGCTTGAACATTGAGGAAGTTAAAATTCGTCGGCACGCCAGTCTGTGTTGTGAATGACATGTCTTTGGCGAGTTGTATATATACAAGATGAAAAGAGAGTGTAGACACAAGATGTGTCTGGTGTGTCGTAAAAATGCCGGGTGTGAATGAAGAAATATAGCACTAGCACTTTCGGATCGATTTTGTTTTTTTGATTTTTTTTTTTTTTTTTGAAGATGAAGAGTTTTGATAAAAAAGGCTATCACAGTCAACTGATCCCCATCCAATTCCACACACTCACAATTAGATCGGGTGGCTGATACTCAGAGGTGGAAAAAAAAAACAACAAAAGCTGGGCTGGGTGAAGATACGAAACTTAACTCATAATGACAACATATTTCAACTATAGTTTCGAATCTTTTGAAACGTAGTAGATATGAAATCCTCGTCGTAGACCTTCATTTAGCAAAGTTAGCGGGACTACATACGTTCTTAGTCCATCAGCATGCACCAACTCTGAAACAAAGCGCTCCATGGTTATGGAATCTCTCAACTGGATAGCAACCAAAGCACAAGAATCTCCATGTAGAAGGGATTGAAGTGCATTTATAAATGGTCCCACCAAATATTCGTTGTAAATGGTGTCACAAGCAAGTACTACATCCACTTGTCGTGTTTCGAGCATTGCAAGATTAAAACAGCCAACTTCAGTCTCCTCCCAGTCGAATTCGATTACGTCGATTTTGACTTTCAGATTCTCAGAAGAACTCGGTAGAGTTGAGCTTTGGAAGCTAGACACATTGGTTATTATATTCTCCTTCAATAGTTTCAAGATATGCTTCTGATCAGTTGCGATATAGTGACCTACTTGTTTCAGCAAGGTCGATGCACAAATGCCGCCCACGCCAGTACCTAATTCTAAGAGCACTTGGGACTTGAATAACTTGAATGGGCATGTGGGCGAAAATAGCCAATCAACCATGTGGACAGAAGTGTTCCAACATATGTATCCAGTGGTGCTATTTGTGTGCTTTGAGGACAACTGTGAAATTGACTGTCTCACTGTGAGATCGATATTACAATCCGGAATTGTGATGGCTATCTCATCGGACCTCTTGTTGACGAATCCCAAATTGTCTGGCGGGGAGCTTTCGGAATACAATTCAAATATGTGCTCATCCAAGTTGTCATCTGTGAGTTCTATTAATTGTGAAACGAAATGAGCATTTGTCATTGGCAGAACAATTGATGGTGGGAGGAGGGGGAGCAGTATGTGTTTTCTGTTTGGCGCGATGCAACAAAAACTGGCCCAGTTATCGACCCAGTTGCAAAAAAAAAAAAAAAGAAAAAATAAAATAAAAAAATACTTGAATGGAAGTTATAAAAGATTGAAACTCAGAAACACGTTCATTGCTATGTAGGTACTTACCACATACACTTTCTTTGCAATTTAAATTAAACCCTTGGCATTCAAGATTTCTGCAATCAAAATACCGGACCCAGCAGCACCAATGACAGTATTGTGGGACAAAACAACCATCTTGAAGTCCAATAATGAATCTTCTCTGATTCTTCCCACGGACACTCCATATCCATTGTCTCTCTCCCTATCTAATCTGGGTTGTGGCCTGTCAGCTTGTTCCAAGACGTGAATTGTTTGCTTTGGTGCTGAATGACAACCTAGTTTAGCTGCATCACATTCGTATTCTCTCAAAGCCTTCTTGACATCCTCGACAGATGGAGGTGGTCTCTTGACAAATCTAAGCGAGATACACTCGGTGTGTCCATCTATAACTGGAACACGGTTACATTGAGCACTCACTTTCATGTCCTCGTCAGGTATGTTTACGACTTCAGTTCCTTCTTTGTTGAGTAATCCGAGGATTTTCTTTGTCTCCCATTCCAACTTGTCTTCCTCTCCACTAATATATGGGACTATATTGTCCAAAATGTCCATACCAGATACACCAGGAGAGAATCCGGCACCGGAAATGGCCTGCAATGTAGTTGCAGTTAATGCGTCAATTGGACCAAACTTTTCTACCAATGGTTTCAATGGGGCAACCAAACCAGCTGTGGAACAATTGGAGATGCAGATGAGATAACCAGTCTTCTTTCCTTCGGCCTTGGCGTTCTTGACTTTGTTTTCTATAATATCCAAGTGTTCGGGATTTACAATTGGAACAACCAAAGGAACATCCTTTTCTCTTCTGTAGTTCTTTGCGTTGGACACAACTGCCAAACCTGCCTCAACAAACTTTTTCTCAACTTCACCAGCAACGTCTGAATCCAATCCGGAGAAGACGATGTCACATTCTTTGAAGTTGCCTTCTGGTTCACAAGTTTGCACGACTACGTTTTGTGCCGTCTCTGGTAATATGTCTGTTTGTTTCCAGCTTACAGCGTCCTTATAAGCTTTACCTGCTGACCTAGAGGAGGCACCCAATGCATGGATTTTAAATTCGGGATGCTGCGACAATAATAGTATGAATCTTTGTCCTACGGAACCAGTGGCTCCTAAAACTCCTGCTTTCTTGACCATCGCTCAGAGAAGTAAGTTATAGAAATGAAAGAAAAAATGAGTAATTTGTTTGGCAATATTTTTCAGTTGTACACTTGTATGTTCTTGTACTTTTTCTTTTTTTTTTTTTTGTTTTTTTTTTGTCTTTTGTCCGTTTCTTTTTTGTCTCTAACCGATGATTCATAATTTGGTGTCCCTTTTGTGTCAACTGGACCACTAAATAGCGAGACAGAGTGTGCCGTTAACGGTTATCAACCTATTCACACGCAAGATTGATTCGGGTAACCAAGTCTTTCCATAAGCTAGGTGGGCCTGTACCAGTTTCATCGGATGTTACCAAGGAAACAGACAAAGCCGTTGTGGAAAAAAATTTTGCATAAGATTTTTAACAAAATTTTTTAAAAAGCAAATGATGCGGTTTTCTTTGGTAACAAGTATCACAAACATTCAGTCTATGAGAGTTTTCCGATCGAACAACCACTAGCCAACCGCGACATCCTTAGCTCAATTATGGGTTGAGCGGAATAAATACCTGTGGTACTACTCTACTTCACTTGTAAGTTGCATTATAAAAAAGAATTAGAAAAAAAAAGTCGTGCATTCAAGACAAGACGCGTTTTCAAAGAGCATTGAAAAATTGCGAAATGAACTGAACGGCGATCCCAAACAAACAACTGCTCAGATTTGAGATATAACCGGCACACATACACGATGGTTAATACTGATTTTGAGAGGATATTCTTCAACCAGTCCAGGGGATCTGGTCGTATGCGTATAGCAGATTCGGGATTGGGATGGAAAGCAAGTGCCAGTGCAACAAATGGTTCAGCATCACCAGAACAGCAAACATTCTTGTTACCTCGTGAAGAGATATTAGTCACTACGTGGTCACGAGGCTCAAAGGGATACGAGTTGAGAATACAGACTAAGAACAAGGGAGTAGTTCTGTTGGACGGATTCCATCCTGATGACTTTGCACAATTGAAGCAAGAATTGACACGGAATTTTCATGTCAATTTGGAGCACAAGGAGCACTCGTTGAGGGGATGGAATTGGGGAACTACAGATTTGGCTAGAAACGAACTAGTTTTCAATGTCAATAATAAACCGTCGTTTGAAATTCCTTATGATGCCATTTCGAACTCCAATTTAACTGGTAAAAATGAGGTTGCCATCGAGCTTAATTTGGAGAAAAGTAACAAGAAAATGGGAGATGAAGTGGTTGAGATGAGGTTTTATGTGCCAGGAACTACTTTTGAGGAAGAAACAACTACAGTAAAGAATGAGGATGGTGAGGAGGAAGAAGTAATTGCAAAAAACTTGGAAACGGAACAAAGCGCAGCACAAGCATTTTACGAGCAGTTGAGGGACAAGGCAGACATTGGACAAATTGCAGGTGAAGCCATTGTGTCATTTGGTGATGCATTGTTTCTCACACCAAGAGGTCGATATGATATTGACATGTACTCCAATTCTTTGAGGTTGAGGGGTAAAACATATGATTACAAAATCCAGTATGATCAAATTGAACGTATCTTTTCGTTACCCAAACCAGATGAGGTTCACCACTTGATCATTTTGCAAATTGATCCACCATTGAGACAGGGTCAGACTAGGTATCCATTCTTGGTCTTGCAATTTGTGAAAGATGAGGAGACCGAGTTGGAATTAAACTTGAGTGATGAGGAATTTGAAGAAAAGTATAAAAACAGGTTGAAGAAGACTTATGATGCTCCAACACATATTGTCATGGCCCACTGTCTTCGTGGTTTAACAGAGAAGAAGTTGGTGATACCAGGTTCGTTCCAGTCCAGATTTTTGCAACCAGGTATTTCGTGTTCAGTTAAGGCTTCCGAAGGTTATTTGTATCCATTGGAAAGATGCTTTATGTTTGTGACCAAACCTACTCTTTACATTCCATACAGTGAAATTAGTAGTGTTGGGTTGTCCAGAGCAGGAGGAGGCGTATCTGCGTCAAGAACATTCGATTTGGAAGTAAACATTATTGGGTCTACTGTGAAACATGTTTTTGGCAGTATTGAGAGAGAGGAACAAGAAAATATTGAGAAATTTTGTGTTGGTAAAGGACTTAGAGTTAAGAACGAGGAAAAGATTGCCAAGCAAAGATTGGCAAAGGCGTTGGAACAAGAAGCAGACATGGACGCTGACGACAATGACGTGGACATGGGAAGTGCTGACGATGATGATGAGGATGCTGACGACGACTTCCAATCCGGTTCCGATTCCGATGTTGCAGAAGAATTCGATAGTGATGCCGCCGAATCCAGTGGAGATGAAGAAGATGAAGGAGATGACAGACCGCCAACTAAAAAGCCAAAGAACTAGAACTTATAGTCGTTTATAGTTGTGTGATTGTAATCTCAGTGCAACAATGAATGAAGAGAAAGATACAAGTCGGATGACTTTTAACTGAGAACCACTATTTCCTTCACCCAAACGCCTTACATTAGCTACAGAAACTACATTAACTACAGAAACGGCAGTAGCATCAGTGGTGATGAGGAAAAATTGGTTAGAGCGAAAAAAAGAAAAAAAATAATTAGAGGTTCATAAAAGGTGGGGGTGGTGCACTGCTAATTGTAGCGGACACTGTTATGAGAAGGTTCCGATTTGAATGTACTTCAGCATTTGCGTCACCTCCAATTTGTTGTACTCAGTTGGTGTTGCTTAGTGTATGATGGTTGCCTAGTTATGACGTAGTTGTTTTCCCTCTACACCCAGTGTTTGATAAAAATCATTTAACTCGTTGTACATAACTTTTGGTAATTATGTTTCCCAATTAGGAAAGTAACTAGTAGTATACGTTTGCCCCCCTTTTTTTTTTTTTGTTTTTTTTTTTTTTGAAGTTTATGGAAAACATTATAATGAATATAAAATAACAAATAAAAATAAATTGAATGGAACATTGCTCTCTTTAAGCAAATCTCTTTCGTAGTATTTTCATGCATCTTTTCGTTTGAGTAGTGACTTTATCCTTTTCTCTCCTCCGCCTCCAGCAAAGCAACACTGTATCCCTTACATGTAATATGGTGCATTGAAAATGTTACTTCAAGTTTGGTCTGGGATAAAGCTTTGTGTCAGTGAATTTAGGCTTTTTGTTTGATTTGTGTTTGTACTTCAGTTCCTTCGACCAGCCATGATAAAACCATCCTCGTTTCCTCAACCCTCCCTCCCCACACAAATGCATCCTTCTGAGATAATATTAACAAGAAAAAATGCATGACAGGTTACATTAGCTTATCAATGGGCTATTGTATTGTGCAAAATGAAAAAAAAAAAAACAAGTTTTTGATTTGAAGCTAACGAGTAACAACAATATTCAAACCCACTTTTTCTATTTTAGGAATAACAACCAGAAACAATTTCTTCTATTCAAGACAATTAATAAATAAGCGATATTCTCCAGATACTTTCTTCTATGCCGTTTCCAGTAAAACTGAAAAGTGTCTGTTCTAGCCTACCTTCCTATACTAATAAATTTTTCAATCAAAGACCCCTTTTCAAATCTTACTGCAAATAACTCATATTGCATCAGCTAACAGGAGCAAACTTTCCTTTTGAGAACAGAGTAAGAAACAAAAAACAAACCACAAAAAAAAAGGGCCAAACAGCTAATCCCTCTGAGAAATTAAACTTTAAAAGGATCATCAAACCCCTCGATTTGCCAAAAAATTTTCAACTTTTGCAACTTTCGGTTATCACTTTCTTTCATGGAAGAGGTATAAACCAAAGTTGATGGCAGAGACAGAGTTCGAAGACTACTTATTATACACGGAATCCCTTGCGTTTGACGCAGACCTGTCTACCCCTCCTGGTGGAGTCAACTCGGATCTACATTGTACAGCAAATAGCACCAACAATACCACCGGTAACACCAACACGATCATGAAGTCACCATTTGGAACAGACTTGACCATCCCCAGACGCTCACCAGCTCGGATATTCGATAAGTGGAAACTACCTTCTCAAAGATTTATGAATGCTGTTTCAAATACCAAGACCAAGGCCTTAGCATCTACAAGCAGTCAGAAAACGCTAAATATCAATGAGGAGAATAGTCGGGTTCCAGATTCACCTCAGTCGTTTGCAGAATCAGCCAGCTCGTTTGAGATGGAAGACGATGATATCGACACCGAATCTGTATTTTCCGACGCAGGAACCAAAAAGATTGTTGGGTTTGATCCAGTGATTGGTAAGGATGATGATGATGATGACGACGAGTTAGAAGAGCTTTTGGATTGTCTTGATGGTATTCAAATTTGCAAAATTGACGACGTTGTTACAATCAAGCACACCAGCGGTACGGGGCTAGCTCGGATAGCGATAGTTACACCATCCACGGTGGATTCAGTGGTCTGCGCCTCTTGATGAGGATACGTACAGCTGATTAGAGAGATCATGCCAGTGGCAAGATTGGCGGGGAGTTCTCTCTTTCCCCCTCATTTCATATTACGGCTTGTTTTTATTTATTTCGGTTCTTACATGACACACGATCTATGTGTCAGTTATTTAATTGATTCCATTTGCATTGAATTGAATTGTAGAAATATTACGCTAAGATCAGTCTCATTGAGTCGGACCGAACTATATACCACTTTACTTTTTTGCAGTCGCGGTTTGGGTAGGCCGTTGATAACCGAGGAGAATTTTTTTTTCTTTTTTTTCTTTGGGCTACATGTTTAGCATCATCCACATAATTTCTCCATGTTTCTGATGTCTATCACAGTCTACTGGAAATGAGCAACATGGTTGTACCCTGATGTGCCAATTGAAGTAGATTAAGTGAAGAGATTTTCGGAGTAATAACATGCTTATGCACGATGGCTTATTTTTGAGGTCCCCCACCTCCGCAAAAAAAAAAATAAAAAACACTTCTTGTGCTTTCGGTAGTTCATGTAGAGTAAATGACTATTCAACCATACTTCAAATGGCTCCACTCTGTGTGCAAGTAGAAAGTCTCTCTATACTGCGGCACACTACTAACTTGAGCTTGCCAGAGGTACCCAAGGAGGCTTTTTCCCCCACGTCAACGGTTATCTTTTTGGCGGACTCCTTTTTCCGGAGAACAAAAGAAATAATTTAGTTCAAGACACTTACTTATATGCAGTGCGTAATAGGAGAAGAAAAAAAAAACAAAAAAGATGCGTTTTCTTATTGTATTTTACCAGTTGATGTATTTGCAAACCATTTGAAGAGATACTTTAGTACTGCTTCTGATTAGTCAAACCCTTTCTTGTTCTTGTCCACCCAAACGTCACTTTGATCATCCAAAAAAGCATCATCTAAGCAAGTTACATCACTCATTTTTGGTTTCCGACGATCTATTCACAACAGAAACTAGAACCATTTCAACCAGTTTCGAATCTTTTTTTTTTAACACATGATTTGGTGCAACTTGAGCATCTTATACCTGCACGCATATTAAACTAGAATAGGTATACATAATGTCTGACTCAGAGAGTCTTCTGTTGGGGCTAGTCATATATTCGGCAGTGAAGCCCATATTCAAAATTTATTTCATCATTGCAATCGGGTTCATCCTTGCCAAACGAAATATCCTCAGTGTCACTACATGCCGTGACATATCCGACACAATAGTCACGGCCATTATGCCGTGTTTGATCTTCAACAATATGGTGAGCTACTTAAAATCGTCGGATATCAAAAACATCGGTATAATCTTGTTCACTTCGTGTTTGTTGTTTACTGTGGGTGGATTTCTGGCATATGGCATACATTTAGTAACAAAATCTCCAAAGAGGTGGTTAGGAGGGCTAATATCAGTGGGTATATTTCCAAATATTAGTGATCTACCCATTGCTTACTTGCAAACTTTTGCAAAGGGTGGGACGATTTTCACTTCAGAAGAGGGAAATAAAGGTGTGGCATACGTTTGTATCTTTTTAATGGGTATGACATTGCTTCAGTTTTGTTTTGGCTTATTCCGGTTGATACAATGGGACTTTAGAGATGAACTAAAGGGAGAAGACGACTTGGAAAGAAGCTCAAGCGGAGCAACAAACTTGACCAAGAAACTGAGTAGCGAGAGGGACGATACGGAGGAGAAGTCAACACAAACGACAAGTAACGATGCGAGAGATGCAATCAGGGCTACTGCACACTCGCGAAATGAAACAGCAGATGACGAAGTTGTCGACTCGTCTTCAGATTCTATCTACAGCGAACTGAGCGAAGAGAAACGTCACAAGGAAGCAGATGCATTGGATGAAGAGCGTCAGCATAAAGAATTTTTGCAAGCGCAATCTAGGCGACAAGAAGAACAGTCAATCTCAGGATCCATGTCACTTAGTCGAAGGCAATCAAGTAGGCGAAGAGGTTCAGACAGCTCAGCCACCACGAGTGGGCCACTTGATTTGGTGCCCCCCAGATCAAATGATTTGAGAAGACAACAATCACAGAATGTTGAGGATGTGATCAATGAATACTCTGAGTTTGATACATTGAAGAACAATGAGTTGCAAAAGTCTCTTTCAAAACAAGAGCACGAAGGCGAACCGCAACAAGATCTGATTGAGACTGAAGAGTCAAAATTCAAGTCCTTTGTCAAAAAGATGTTGCAAAATTTGCGTGCCCCTACTTCAATATCATTGCTCGCATCTATTGCTATCTGTATGTCACCACCATTGAAAGCGTTATTTGTGACGAGCACTTTTAGCAAACACATACCGAATGCACCCGACGAGCAGCCACCTCTATCATTTCTTATAGACTTGGCCAGCTACGTAGGTAATGCATCTGTTCCATTGGGATTGCTATTGTTAGGTGCCACTCTTGCTCGATTGCAGGTGAAGAAAATGCCGCCGGGGTTTTGGAAGACCGCATTAATGATAACTTTTACAAGATTGGTGATCCTTCCCATATTTGGAGTTGGAGTTACAACCGGATTCAACAATGGTGGCTGGTATGCCGGCGATAAGCTAGTTCGTTTTGTTAGTGTGTTGGAATTTGGACTACCCAATGCCACCTCATTAGTTTACTTTACTGCATTCTACACCGATCCAACCAGCGATGAACATTTACAGATGGATTGCTTAGCAATCTGTTTAATTACGCAATATCTAGTTCTATGGTTTTCATTGCCATTTTTGATCACTTTCACGTTAAAAGTTTCAATGGGTATGTAAATGGCATTGTGATTGATTTTATAGAGTCTGTACGAATAGACAACGAAATCAGAGAGATCTGTTAGTGGCGGTAGTGTAGGGTCTTTGGTAAAAGACGACACAAAAAAGTGAAAGTTGAAAATTTCACGCAGCAGCAACTTTAGCAAACAAGATTCGTTTCCTAATATGGAAACAGCCGCACACCTTCCATACAAACAGAAGAAAAACAACAATAATACGTCATAAATTAAGCAACAAGTGCAAAGGAAAGTTGTAAATTTTTTTTTATCATATTTTTTTGTTTTTTATATTTTGCATACATATTATACACTGTTTAAATTTCTGAATTCAAAGTTGAATTTTATACTATTTTTCAATTCCAGAAACCATCTTGTGACTTATACTCCAAGTATATCCCTTCCCCAACCACCAACGGTCAAGTGATACACATCTCCATACTTAACTCCAAACAATTTTGAAATAAAAAAAAAAAAAAGAAAAATGGCATTGTACTACAACTTAGTTTTCGGGTTACTTGTCATTGAAATGGTGTTTTTCGCCATTCTTTCATTGCCTTATCCAAGACAAGTTAGAAGAACAGTCTTGACAACAGTTTCCGCGCCGTTTAGAAACGAGCAATTCCAAATTGCATTAAAGTGTGTATTGGGGTTTGTGTTTGTCTTGTTTGTTGATTCAGTAAACCGTGTTTATGCCGTCACTTCTGAGTTAACTTCAGCAACCCAAGCTCACCCAGGCACTTCAATCATGAATGACAGATCAGAGATCCAAGCTAGAAGATTCTATGCACAAAGAAACATGTACCTTTGTGGATTCACTTTGTTTTTAACTTTGATCTTGACGAGAACATATAACTTGGTAGTGGAATTGATTGCTACCAAGGACAAGGTTGATGCTTTACAAGAAAACAATGTTGAAGCTGGATCCACCACCGCTGGAGATAGCGAAGAATTGGTCAAGTTGAAGGCAGAATTAGCTGAGAAGGATAAGACCTTGGAAACTTTAAAGAGCCAAGCTAGCACCTTGAGTAAGGATTACGAAGGTGAATCCGAGTTGAAACAGAGAGTTTAGATGTGTTTGTCATTTTTCCTCCTATTTATTACTGTCTAGACTATAAATCAGTCTTTGGTTTCATAGGCGTTACTTTTGTGTTTAGGTACGAATTGAAAATCGTCGCTAGCTTTACCCAAAAACATCTCTGTGAGTTTAATCCAATCCCTGTAATCAGTGGAGGCAAGGAAAGTCTCCATTTCATTTCTACCCACCCATGTAGGCGGTCTCTCGTTCAATTTGGGTGGTAATCTTTCCATTATCCCCACAGGAATATATCTGTGTGTGAAACTTATAAACTCGCACATGAATCTTCTAGCAATGTTGACACCGTATTCATCAGAGCCCCAGTGCTCAATAGCAAATTTGGCAAATTTGCCTAACATATCCAACCTTTCAGAGGACGACTTGTCCAAGTATTGTTGCGCTTCAACTTCCTCAAATATCCATGGCTTGATCAATGCACCCCTGGCAACCATTACAGAATCAATACCTTCGGTATCCACGTGATTATACCAGTCTTCGTGCGAGTAGACATCACCATTACCTACAAACCAAGTCGGTGCCAAGTCAGATGACTCTTTGTCCTCTTCTCTTTTGGCATTCCAATCTTTTACAACTTTTCCAACCTCCAGAATATACTCCCAATCAGCCTCCTTGGAATACCTTTGCTGTCTGGACCTCCCGTGAAGGGTGATTGCAGCGACTTGAGTTTCAGACAACACCCTGTCGACTAATTGTTTTGCAGTGTTTTTATTCTCCTTTACTCCCGTCCTGATCTTGATTGTTACGGGAATATCGCCCGATGATGCGTTCATCGCTTTCACGAGCCTAAGCAATCTTGGTGGTTGATCCAACAATGCTGATCCTTGGCCCTGTCGGTACAATAAATCAATTGGACAACCACAGTTCAAGTTCAATTCACTGACATGGTTGGTGTTTTCATAGATAGCTTCACTGGCTTTTGCAGCGGACCATAGTTTGGAACTGGCTATTTGAACACCAAATCCGGGGTATTCACTCACATGAGCTTTTGGTAACGCCCACTCTGGATTGTGGCCCTGGACCAATGGAATCGATAATGCCATCTCCGAGTAAGTGACATCCGCACCTAAAGTCTTCATAAGACGACGGTACGGCAAATTACCCACTGTAGTTAAAGGTGACACGATCTTTGCCCTGTGCAAGTTAATTTTCTTCTTTTCTGAAACCTTGAATGGTGGCTCAACGTAGCTGGCCTCATTTTCCTTACGCTCTTCGATAGAACCATTTTGAATTTTAGTATCCAAAAAATCAATTACCGGCTTTGCAATACGGAATTCATATTTTTTCTTTTGCAAGGCAAACTTGGCTTCTTTGTCAATAACGTTTACTTCGTAATTAGTCTTGCTTGCAAGTTCAATCTTTGCTAAATCTTTGATCAATTTATTTGTTTCTTTGTCATAATGAGACTTCAACCACCTACACTTTATACCAGCAGGACAGTAGCCCAAAGCATCAAAAACCGGGCAAACTCCGTCAATATCCTCTGGCTTTGAGACAAAATAAGCTTCCAAATCATGAGAAAATTTGCATTTATCTTCACCCAAAAAGCACGACTTTGTATCATCAGGATCTATAACCGATGGACATAACTTTATTGTGTCTTTCTTTTGTTTTAAATCACGACCATGATTCTGGCCTCTTTTTTTCTTGCCCTTTTTATGCTGCTGGCCATCTCTTGCATCCTCGGACGTCCTGTCCCCTCCTTCAGCCTCGTCATCGTCGTATTCCACAACATTTGTGGCTAGTGATGGTTTGGATACAATGAATTCGGGTTTTATAGCAGCGATACCTTTCACGTATGCTTGTGTGTTTTGCTTCTTTGAGTCTGTATCAAACGAGTCATCTTGGGGTGGCCTCTTTTCCTGGATGGTCATTATGCGGTATATATATGTGTTGGGTATATGTAGCAGATGAACCTCTAACTTGATCTACAATTTTCTTTTTTTTGTATTTTTGATTTTTTTTTTTTTTTTTTTTCAGTTTTTGCAATTTTGGTAAAACCTCATCGCTCATTGCATACTCCTTCTTTATCTGATACATACATGGTTGAATTGCTCGACAAAAAGAGGAGAATCGAAAGCTCTGTACCCTCAAAGAACACCGCAAGACCTTCGAGGATATTCAGTCCGTTTAGAGTTTTGGGAAATGTTACGGACTCGACCCCGTTTGCGATAGGTACCTTGGGATCGACATTCTATGCCGTCACATCAACAGGAAGAACTTTTCAAGTATACGACTTAGCAACACTTCACTTGTTATTTGTGTCTCAGAAACAAAGCAAGTCCAAGATCACTTGCTTTGCAACCCACCATCACTATATTTTTGCCGCTTGTGGCAATGAGATTGGAATTTACAGGCGTGGAAGATTGGAGGCAACATTGCCTTGCGACACCAAGGGGGTGATTACTCACTTATGCTACTTTGGAGAATATCTTGTTGCAGGTAGCTCGGAGGGTGAAATTTTTGTTTTCAAAAAGTCACAAGAGTCCAAGTACCCAACCGATTTGTATTCAGTCATGAAGACTGTTAATACCAGCGTCGATGGAGACATTGTCGGAATTGTACACCCACCTACGTATTTAAACAAGATTGCCGTTGCAACTACTACTTCAATCTTGATCGTCAATGTTCGCCTGGGCAAGCTTTTGTTCAAATCGCCACAGCATCAATTCGGTGAGGAAAGTATATCCTGTATTGAGTGTGCGCCTGCACTTGACATCGCAGCTATAGGTACAGCCACCGGTGATGTCTTTATTTACAATTTGAGAAAAGGGACAACTTTGGGAGATAAGATTGTGACATCCGGGTCAGACTCGTCGTCCAGGGTAACCTCAATATCATTCAGAACAGATGGTCAGCTGCATTTGGTGGCCGCTTTGAATAATGGTGACTTGTACTTTCATGATTTGGATAAAAACAGTCGTGTACATATTTTAAGAAACGCCCACAAGGAATCATTTGGTGGTGTGGCAAGGGCCCAATTTTTAAATGGACAGCCTATTGTTTTAACCAATGGTGGTGACAACCACTTGAAGGAGTTTGTTTTTGACCCAAGCCTCACCACAACAAACTCTTCCATCATCACACCCCCGCGTCACTTGAGATCGAGAGGCGGTCATTCGGCACCCCCGGTTGCCATAACATTTCCTGACGAAGACAAGACCCATTTTCTATTGAGTGCTTCTAGAGATCGGTCATTTTGGAGTTTTTCATTGAGAAAAGATGCACAAGCACAAGAGTTTTCGCAGAGAATGCACAAGTCAAAAGATGGCAAGAGACAAGCAGGTGTTGTATCTTCCTTGAAGGACAAGTTTCCTGAAATCATTGCAATTTCTTCGTCGGAGGCAAGAACTGGTGATTGGGAAAACATCATGACCGCACACAAGGACGAACCATTTGCTAGAACATGGGATTCCTCCACAAAGAGAGTTGGAAAGAATGTCTTGAACACTGTTGACCAAGGCTCTTGTAAGTCTGTATGTATTTCGCAATGTGGAAATTTCGGTCTTGTTGGTTCTTCCTTGGGAGGTATTGGTGTCTACAATTTACAATCGGGATTATTGAGGAAAAAATACATGTTGCATAAGCAAGCAGTAACTGGTTTAGCCATTGATGGTATGAACAGAAAAATGGTGAGCACAGGGTTAGACGGGGTTGTTGGGTTTTACGACTTTGGAAAATCAAAATATTTGGGAAAACTACAATTGGATGCACCAATTACGGCTATGGTGTATCACAAACAATCTGATTTGATTGCATGTACATTGGATGATTTGTCGATTGTAGTGGTTGACGTTACTACTCAAAGGGTTGTCAGAGTACTCTTTGGACATTCAAATCGTATTTCTGGTTTGGACTTTTCTCCAGACGGAAGGTGGATTGTTTCTGTTGGGCTAGATTCCACAATGAGAACATGGGACTTACCAACAGGTGGATGTATTGACGGAGTTGTGTTGCCGGTAGTTGCTACATCCGTTAAGTTTTCTCCTATTGGTGACTTGATTGCGACTACCCACGTGTCCGGTAATGGTATTTCGTTGTGGACTAACCGTGCTCAATTTAAGCCGGTTTCTACAAGGCACATTGAAGAAGAGGAATTCTCGACTATTTTGTTGCCCAATGCAGCTGGTGATGGTGGATCAACCGTGTTAGATGGTGCTTTGGACGAGGAACCGGATCAAGAGGACTTGGCAATAGGAAAGTACGAATCCAAGAGTCAAATAAACGACAACTTGATAACTTTGTCTTTGGGACCGAGAACAAAGTTCTCTACATTGCTACACTTGGACACCATCAAGAAAAACAACAAGCCTAGAGAAGCAATCAAAAAACCAGAAAAGGCTCCGTTCTTCTTGAGCTTAAGTGGTGAGGCTGTGGGAGATAGGGCATCAGTTGCTGAAGGCGTGCAACAAGAACAAGTGCAAGACAATTCTGAAGAAGGCAGCAGGTTGGTATCTTTGAAAAACGTGAATGGACACTCTTTCGAAAGTGAATTTACGAAATTGTTGAGATCTTCAGCCGAGGGAAATAATTACGGTCAATTTTTAGAGTATCTCGTTGGCTTGCCTCCTTCGAGTTTGGATCTTGAAATAAGGTCCTTGAATTCACAACCACCTTATGAAGAGATGACAAACTTTGTTACAGCTTTGATTGTTGGTTTGAAAAGTAAAAAAGATTTCGAACTCATTGAGACCATTTTCTCGTTATATTTGAAGGTTCATGGAGATGTTATTCACCAAACTGAAGAGTCCTCCGAATTGTGTGCTGCCTTAAACGAGTACTCTCAGATTGGCAAAGAGATGAATGACAAGATGGATGAGGCTGTCAAGTATTGTTCGAGTGTAATCAACTTCATAATGTAGGATAGGGTTCTAATTGATGCTACCATTTTATAACTTTCTCTGTGTGTGTATATGTGTGCATATGGACCAAGAAAATCATCATTTGTAAAGTCTTTGCAATTGTCATAAAACATATAGAGTGTGACTGCTACTATCCATAATATGCAATGAATATAGACATCCTTGAACCCACCACTAGACTACGAATACCTCAATTACGTCAAGGTCATGGCAGAGCGACATCGGTACTTCTTTTGGAGAATCAAATTTATGTCGGTTGTAGCAATGGAGATTTACTACTTTTCACTGCACTGGAGCAACCAGAGCAGGACAAAAGTCCGGACTATCCAACGCTTGATAGTACAGTTGCCACCGCCAATTCACTGGCTACTCGATCAGTTCGGTCACTCAAGTCCCATGCCGATTCTAGAAACTTATTTACTGAAAGTCATGGATACACGATGTCTGCTGTGTACAAGAACCTTACCATCGATGGCTCATATATTTCAACTATTCAATTGCTTCCGATTCTGAGTCCTCACCCCAACTTACAAAAAACAATTGTTTTGATTACCAGCGTATCTGCCTTAAAGATCTACGAGCTCGTCGGTAGCCATACCAACCTAATATACTCTCTAGAGGAGACCAAATTTGCGAAACCCTTGTATGTTGAGCATGATGGGACTCGCATCTTAATCATTGGCTACAGAAAGAAATTGCTAATCTTATCAATAACGAACAAATCTCGTAATGTTTTACAGTTTAGCAAGGTGAAGGAGATAGCATTAAAGGATAGAATACGAACTATAAACAGTTACGACGAGAGACACATTTTATTAGGGACAGAAAGTGACCACCTTTTGCTCGACCTTGGAAACCTTGAAGTTTGTCTGTTGTCGGGCGATGGCCACTTGGAACTATTCGCACAGGCGACTTCATTCACATACTTTGGCTTGTCATCTTCGGATCCCCTGGTTTGGACTTTACCCACAGAGGGTGACCTGGTGATATTCATCAAAGACACTACTGTTGTCCTATTTGATAAGAATACCGGTGAGATCTCAACATCCTCTATCAAGTTGTCGACAGTCCCGTTAGCTGTTGTATCCATTAGCCCAATGTATTTGGCGATAGTATATGCAAAAAAATTGGAGGTAGTGGACTTGAATGGTTCTGTTGTTCAAAAGTTGCTACATCACATATCCTCTAGCCTGATAATTGCAGATTCTTGTGGCTCAACTGTGATTTTGGCGTCTGGAACAAGTATATTTCATTTCAATGTGGTGGCGTACCAGCAGCAGTTGACTCAGTTTTTGAGCGTAAGCGGCAGAATCATGGGCTCTTCGAAGCAGCCGGATAATGACTTAAGACTCGTTGGTTTAGACAAGGCGATACAGCTTGTGACCTTATTGCCAGCTGAGAGTGGTGAATTTTTCGACACTCTCAAATCAAAGGAGTTGAAGCTTCGAGAATTGTTCAAACTCAAAGCAATCTACTTGTTCAATGCTTATTCTAAATTCCACGAGTCTTTGGTTGAAATTGGATCCGAGTGGTTACTCTCTTACCAGGATATTCTTGCATTGTTTCCAGATTTTCTAAATGCGGAAGTACGACTAGGTGGTGGTGACGAAATAGGCACAAAAGACACCCAGTACACAACCGCGCTGAATCCAGTCAAGCACGTTACGATAGAAGATTTGGAATTGAACCCTTTAATTGAATCCGAATACGAAACTGATGCAACAACCAGGAAATCCATTAAACCAGTAAAAAGGTCAATCAAGGCTCAAAATGTTCGCCGATTTGCCAAAGCTGTTAACAACTTGATCATTTTTTTAACAGAGCAAAGACGGATTTTATTGCAATTCCATGACAAACGAACCATACAGTGGAAAAATGTTGAGCTCGAGCCGATTGATATATATCCCGTTGTGGAAAATCAACTAGAGAGTGTTTCCACAATGATTGACACTTCATTATTTCTTTGCTATTTCCATTGCAAGCCTATGTTACTTGGTCCATTACTTCGCTTGCCTAACAATAAGTGCGATTCCAAGACTGTTCATCAGTGTTTGATGAGTAATGTGCATAATCATATACAGCAGAGGAACCTCAAACAACCAAACTTCATCAAGGAGTTGCTTGATTTCTATTATGGACGTGGTTTACACCGTGAAGCCTTGGAAATGTTGTACAACCTAGCTCACGACGACAAGCAGGTGAGTCATTCAAATGAGGATGACAATGTTTATGATGATTTCACAAGGAGTTCTGAATTGACGGTACAGTATTTGCTGAAGTTGACAAATGAACATATGCTGTTGATATTGGAGTACGCAAAGTGGGTCCTTGATGAAGATTCGCTGAATAGCGAAAGGTTGTTTATGAATGATTCGTATGAATGTGAAAGTTATGATCCGGAAATGATTTATCAATTTTTTGTCAAGAGAAAGAGCTATGGAACTGCCATCAGATATCTAGAGTGGCTCTTGTATGAAAGTGATGTGAAGGACAAATTGAAAAGAACTAAACTATTCAGCACTTTTGAAACAAAGCTTTGTTGCTTGTACTTGAAAGAAATGAAAGATGGGGTCAATGTTGATGAATACTACAAAAAGCTCTGCAAAATTTTGCGTCTGAGTGAATTTTATGATCCGTGGGCGGTGTTGAAAGATATTCCCACGACCGAGGATAAAATGCTTCGATTGACCGTGTTTGTTTACAAACGACTCGAAGAGCATGAAAAGGCAATTGATGTGTTGTATAACCAGTTGAATGATTTGGATGCGGCAATGAAGTATTGTGCAGGGATATATGAAAAACCAAATGGTGCCACATTGGGTACCGCTTTATTTCACAAGTTGCTTGAAGATTTGCTACTTCAATTCAACGAAAACACCAACGATATTGCCACTTTGTTGTCTCAAGAAGGGTCGAAATTGTCAATCCACAAGGTCTTTGAACTTCTTCCGCCATCGTTCCCGTTACAAAAGTTGTCGCCATATCTCATCAATCAGGTGAAACGCGTTGACGACAAAGTCCACGACTCTCGAATGTGCTCGCAATTATATAAAGTCGGCTCCACCAATTTGAAGTACAAGGTCTTGAATCTACAAGATGAGGGCTACAAGATTAACTCTGGTAAACAAAAATGTTCAATCTGTAATGAACGCTTGGGCTTTGGGTATTATACCGTGTCGAGCGATGGCTCGATTGTGCATTACGGCTGTGCACAGAAGATGAAGAATGGTAAGTAATATATAGAAAGAGAAGAATAGCGCAGTGTAATCGAGAGCAAAGTCCTTTTGACTGTAGAAGACAGAGAGAGATCTGTTTGGTGTAACTATTTGTATGACCTGTATTTGTGATCCTGTATATAGACGTACAGATGTTCAATATATATATATTTTTTTTTACATTGAAGATTAATAATCAGATATAATTTATACACCACTGTTGTCTACAACTACACCAGGAAGGGGGAAAGGATATCATTCTCAGTTATTTCCGATTAGAGTTATCCAGATTACAATAGAGCTCTTCCAATGTCTATGCTTGACCTGAATCCAATAATCCACCCGAATCACCAAAGCCATCGATTCAAATTCGAAACGTTTCTACGAAACGAATACAATTTCGGATTAAATCCAGATAGACCAGTATGCCCGCTATACAATCCATACAACCCTCAAACATCGTGTCCACTAGGCTCAAACTGTCCCAACAAGCACGTTCCACAGATGTATTCCAATAAAGTTGTCTGCAAGCATTGGTTACGTGGGTTATGTAAGAAGGGCGATCATTGTGAATTCTTGCACGAATACAATCTACGCAAGATGCCTGAATGTTTATTTTATTCCAAAAATGGCTTTTGCACTCAAGGTAGTGAGTGTTTGTATCAGCATATTGACCCACAGCTGAAGATTCCTGAATGCATGAATTATAACGCTGGGTTTTGTGCCGAGGGATCCAATTGTAAGAACCGTCATGTTAGAAGAAGTATATGTCCTTACTACATGGCAGGATTCTGTCCCAAAGGTCCTGAATGTGAGCATACTCATCCGAAATTTGATCACCACAATTTGTACTTGAGGATAAAACCAGATCCAATGTGGGTTAGGGGGGAGAGTGAAGAGGTGGATGGTGCCACTAGTGATAGTGTAAATGCTAAAATTGAAGCTACAAGTGATAATAGAAGTGCAATAGCTGTATAGGTTATATACAATGTAATGAATTAAACGTAATGATTCTTTAAAAAATGCTATACCCTGTAACTACGTATTTGTTCTCTTTCTTGAGGAGTCAAAATCCAATTGATACCAGAGTACTCTTCTGCTTCTTGCTCTCCTTCCACTCCATCGTCCAACCCATCATCAACAATATTCTTGCCAGAGCCAACCAATGGATCTTTGCTCTCTTCATATTCATCATCGTCCATACCAACAAGCAAAACCAATTGAGTCAATTTTACAAATTTTTCTCGTAATTGATAATTATCTTCACAAACTTCATTAATGACAAAGCTCATGTCTTTTTCCAACTTGACTGAGCCCAACTCATTGATTTTAAACCTCTTCAATACTAGATGCAATTTCCTTTCAATCAAATTGACCAAATTTATAACAATCAATCGCAATAGCTTGTGCCATATTGATTGGTGCAACGTTTGCAAATATGGTTTAGTCAACGATGTCCAATTGGATTTGAATCTAATGAGTAGCGATGGGTCATTAACTTGGGTTGTAGAGTATAAAATGTAATTGGAGTCATTAGCATCTGTCACCAAGTCATTCACCATACTAATTAAACGTTGTTTGATTGATTGATTGTATAAATTGATCAAACTCTCATTGATGACCCTATTGCTTATTACCATAAATGGGTCCAAAAAGTCCTGGTTCAATATCGTTTTGATTTTTTCGGCATCTTTACCAAAGGGAAAATTTGTTTCAATAAACCCTGCATTTGATGCAGCTTGTGATTTTATGTTGTTGATAATTTTGGTAAAGTATTCTTGAGCAACACCAACGGAATTCAAATAAACGACAAAATTCATCAATTTGGGGCTGTTTGAAGAGGTAGTTTGTAAACTACCCACAATAGCACCAGATCCACTTACAACACTACCAAAAGCGCTTGACGCGCCTTTAAAGAAACTAGCATTTGCAGAAGAGGCCGCTGTCGTTGCTGTTGCAGTTCCATGCGGTTCGGGAGTGCCGCTCCTCGAATGAGCTCGAGGACTAGTTAAGCCTCCATCTTCACTCAAAAACGACAACAACTGGTTGTACTTTGGTTGATTGTCGTTGAGATTGCGAATAAAGTATCCATTGATCAAGTCTTGCTGTACGACTTGGAAACTCTCAGTTACAAAGGACTTGACAGCAGTGGGAAATCCAGATTGTATCACGTTTCGTAAAGTATTGTTTAAAATCAAGGTCAAGTCTTCAATCACTGATGAGCAAGGTGGGTGGTCTGGTGACTTCGACCGAGGTACCGGTTTCAAGTACATTTCCAAGCTGGGCACCTCCTCAATGGTGATTGATTTTTCCAACGATCGACGGAAATAAAACTGATACAAAGTTTCAAATGCGGGTAAAAGTTTTTCGTTAACTTTTTTGGAAAAGTTGGATTTGGTGATGATATTGGGTAATACCAACTCTGGTGTTTCTGGTTTGTGAAAATACTTGATGGTGATAAACTTGCAGTACAATGCCCAGCTATGCAAAATTAGTGACAACTCCAAAATCAAATCGCCTACATGTCGAATAGGAACGAGATCATCCAAGCTTTCGAGGTCTTCGCTGACGCGGCCATGTTCTTGTATATGATGCTCCCTCAACTCGTCAAGCCTCTTTGATAAAATAGGGAACTTGTATAGCTTGATATCTTGAAACAACTTGTCAAATCGACGCGCGTCATAAAACGTATCTGCAATGACACCAATTTGTAAATCGACTTCACGCTGTAACCTGTTAACAACAAAGATTAACGCATCCGGGTAAGTGGACAAGTAGTATCGTTTGATTAAGGGACCATGCTGTGAAAGCATCATGGACACATTCTCAAATAACTGCATTGCCACAGTGTCAAAAATACCCGGCTTCAAATCGCTAGATGTGATACTGTTTATTGTTTGTGTCAAGTTCTTTGATGATTCGCTAATGACTTCACATATGAATTTAGCATAGCAGTTTAGTCCAGCTTCCTCCTGGCTGATTAAGGGAAACAATTGGAAATATTTGGTCAACTTTTCGACATCTCTCTTTGAAGCCGCGTCGTTAAACTGTTTTTTGAAAACAACCACTAGTTGCTTGATCCAGTTATTTATACTGGCCTCGGGTAGTTCTGGAACGTTTGTAGAAGGAATGACTGCTGATGCAAATTCACCACGAACTAGCTCACGCGGTATATAACTATTGATTGCATGAATACATTGCGCCGCCAACTCCCAATTTTGACCTTCGATAGCATAATTTATCTGCTTGATGTTATTCTTTAGCGATTGAACATTTTCGACATAGTTTAAAGTCTCATTGACGTTCCCAATCTCTTGATCTAACGATTTTATTTTGTATGTTAGGCTATGGCCCAATTCATCTGCATTTGTGAGCACTTGAGACAACCTCGCCGCATTTCTTATCGTCGCGGATAGTTTGTTGACTCGTAGTAAGTCTATGCTGGTCACGTCTTGTTGTAATTTCTTCTTGTTCAAAGTGATAAACCCTTCTAGTTTGGAATCAATGGTTGTTATTGTATCGTCTATGCTGTCAATTACGTCATGCAAATCGTTTGGGGAGGAGGAGTCGTGAAATTGCAAACTGATGGCCAGTAGTTCCCTAGATAGTGCCTCTACGTCTAGCAGGTAGTTGGTGTCATTTTCGAAACTACTACGGCTCATGGTATGAAGCTGTGTCGAAGTTCCATAGTGAAAGTAAAAAGGCTGAAAAAAAGAGAAACGAAAAAAAAAAAAATAAAATATTATAAAAGTGTTGTACCTAACACCGTGGTAGCTCTTTGTCTACGCAACCCCCTCCCTCCACGCTCCCCACGCTCCCCACGCCCAACTCTCTCACTCAATTTGATATGTATTTAATCTCTCTACAACAACAAACATATTGTATACCCTAAGCCAAGGAACCCATTGGATCGTAGTATGGCAATGTATTGAACTCTTTGCTCTTCCAAATATCGTACGTCTTTTTACTGACGTACTTCTTGGTGGTGACAATTTGGTAAACAAATTCGCTGAACCACTCATCAGTCATCATGTACCATCCTTTCTTACCAGTTTCGTCTCCCCAAGAGTTTTCAATCTTCCACCTCACTGGTTTGTCAGTAGATGGGTCGATATGAACAGCAGTGATGACCATGGCATGAGTCATTAAAGAGCTGCCAGTCTTCAATCTATTGGCCTTGGTCAATTCCAAGTCAAAATCGAAAGCCGTGGTCAAATCGTATCCCGTGTTGTCTAAAACACCAGTTGTTCTGTCACCGTATTTACCAACATCACAACCAAAAAAGATTGGTTCATTGTCTTTCAACATTTTGATTGCAACATCTTTTATTTCGTCAATTTTGGTGTTGACATATTCGATTGGCTTACCTCCGTAAATGTTGTTCAATCTGTCAACAGTGTACAACTTATCATAATCGTTTCTTGGGTCGTGAATTAAGGAGAAATGAGCTTCAGCGTCGTATCTGACGTGAGTTTTGTAGAAATCCAAAGCACTTGTTTTGTAGTGTTTATATTTGCCGTCTTTGTCCAAAAATTCCCATACAAACTCATCAGTCGGTTTTGGTGGAGATCCAATAGTCAAGGACAACGTCTTGTAAATGGTCTTCATGGCTCTCAACTTGAATTGACGAAGGGTATTGTCGGAAGCTTTAGAAGCTTTCAATTCTCTAATTTTCAATGCAAATTCCCTAAGCTTTTCAGTGACAATGTAGTTCAACTTCGACGAGCTGGTGGATTGACTATTGTCGGGAAATACTTCATGGGGAACCAATCCATACTTGTTGACTAAATTAACAATCATATCCCACTGACCACCATCTCCAACGGGGTCATGTAACAAGAATTGAATCAATCTCGAGTCCAACTCTTCATCAACTGTATCTTCAATATTTTCCAAAAAGAAATTGGCCTTTTCCAACTTGTCATAGAAATATAAGTAGCTTTGCGAAATTTGAAACTCATCGTCTTTCAAATTATAGTTTTTAATGACATGAGTTCTAAAGACATTTGAAGATGCGAAAATCCAACATCTACCTGAAGATTTTTGATTGTTGGCAAAGGAAGGTGATCCAATGATATCAACAGCCACATTGAACAAGTACCTGTCTTTTAACTTGGTTTTGGAATCTGAATTGGCAATCACTTTATCGACTTCAGTGTTGGCAAACGCATTTTGAGTCAAGATGTTTTTAGCCAGCGCATGGAAATCACTATCCCATGAGTCTAAAATAGTCTTTGAAATAGGATTCACTTCACCTTTGTCAGCATCTAAATCAATTTGTTCAAGGCCCTTGAACACTGTAGCGAATTTATCAACTTCCTCGTCAAATGGCTCAGTGGTGATTTGCGGTTCAGTGTTTTCTTTGGCAGCAGCAGCAGCAGTAGTAGCCATTTCTTGTGATTTATCGACCAGAATCTTCAAATAAGACATTTAACTGCAAAAAAAAAAGAAAAAGATTGTAAGGATTTGGAAAGAGAAAGTTGCTTGAATGAAGAGAAAATGAAATTGAAGGCTATACTTGGAAAAATGTGGAAATTGTTGTGTATTAAATTGGCGTCTATTTATAGGTAAAATGTGTGGAGTTTAGTGGTTATCAAAAAAAAAAAAAAAATAAAGAAAAGAAAAGAAAAAGGGAGAAACTAAAAGACGCCTTTTCACTAATCTACAAATTCATTTTCTCCTTCCAAACCAACAAAAGCCGCTCACCCTCTCTTGCACCCACATATGACAGAACACACTACGTCAGATGAGCTTCTTCTTTTGAGATGTACGCTTACACTATGTAGTATAGCATTGTGGTTGTTCTGTATCTAGCATGGCATATTTATGTCAAACACNTGGAGTTTAGCGGTTATTAAAAAAAAAAAAAACTAAAGAAAAAAAAAAAAGGGAGAAACTAAAAAACGCCATTTCATTAATCTACAAATTCATTTTCTCCTTCCACACCAACAAAAGCTGCTCACCCTTTCTTACGCCCACATATGACAGAACACACTACGTCAGATGAGCTTCTTCTTTTGAGATGTACGCTTACACTATGTAGTATAACAATGTGATTGTTCCGTTTCTAGCATGGCATATTTATGTCAAACACCATGTCAAAACACACTTTGACTATTTCCGTTTCGGTACTTAAAAGCGGAATTTCTTTGTGCCAATTCATTTTGCCGTGCCGCATTACTTGTGCCACTTGACAAGTAGGCACAACTTTTGACTCGGAGCACAAATCAAATTCCCTCTTTAAGCTAACTGTTAAACTTGTATTGACCATACAGTGATGTATTGTGATAATCTGTTAACTTCAATGAGGTACCGTCTCTTGACTCTTGCACTTTGCTTCAATACAGAATTTACAACAGAGCTTACTCCACGTGACGCCCACCGTGACAAATCCTCACTCTGTATTTTCAGAGGATGATAGCCTCCCCTGATAAGAGGACAAAGGAGAAAACATTTGCAAGAAACGGTGGCAAAGTACAACACAAGGAAGGATTTTATTTACAGTACCGTAGCCAAACCTGGACGTATGAAGTGCCTTACCATCAATACAAGTACAGTTCACATTTCTATAAATGCTTCATTGGTATATATTTCCCACGTCATTCATAATCTACTTCCTAACCTCCTTCTTCATAGCTTCTCTTTCATTTTTAAACTTCGTTGACCGATCTCTAATCCTTGGCTTCTTGACTTTCCCACTCTTCAATCCTTTGATACCAGCAATTTTCTGACCCTTAGTTGCTCTGACACCTTCAATCACCACCTTCTTTGGCTTGCCAACTCTTGATCTGTCAGCCTTACCCAAAACACTTTGTGCTCTACCCAATTTAGTCCTTTGAGTATCCGTCAAGTTTTGTTGCTCGCGAGACTTATTTGATGCATAACTCTTCTTGACATTATCAATGTGATTTGGTGACATTAACGAAGGCTTGACATTTGATTTGGCTCTTGATATCCTCAATTTGCGGGGCTTTTTCTTTCCCAAACTGCCTACTCCTTCCATTGGCTTATCATTCAACATCAATGCCTTGTTTACGGTCAATGTATCATTAAATTGAACCAATGCAAAACCTTTACCCATGTTCGTTTTTGAATCACGTATAACCCTCACTGATTCAACGTCATTATCCAACTTGTCATTGAAATACGTCCACAAACTCTCTTCTTTTTCTTCAAAATCCAAATTACCAACAAATATGGTTCTCTTGTTATCTTTTGGTGCCGGATGTGCAACATGGTCAACTCGAAGATGGTGGTTCTCAAAAACATTTGCATTCAATTTTTTAGCAGCCAATGACGCCAGTTTTTCAGCAAAAACAACATACGCATTTACCGAATCTCTTGATTCATGCAAGCTCTTTTTGGCAAATGATACTTTTCTAGGTAAATTCTCCCCAAAAGAAATAGATCTGAATCTGATGGAATCAATTTTGCCAAATTCTTTGAAAAGTTTTTTGAAGTTCTTGGCGACGGTCTTTGACGTTATAACATCGCTAGGAACATTACCCACAAATATCGTTCTCTCAGCTTTTTCCAATTCGTCCTCCTTGAAGTCAATGGCTTGAGCTGCTTTGGTCTTTTTGGGTTCCTGCTCCAGGAGTGAGCTTTCTTTTTTTGCGGCGTCTTTGTTTGATTCCTCATTGCCATTAACACCATCTTCATTCTCTTCAGATCTTATCACTTTCTCAAAGTATTTGGCTTCCAAATTGTCGTTTTCGTCCTTTTTTTTACTCTTTTTAAGTGCTCTTTTCTCCTCTTCTTTTTCGCTCTCCTGACTTTCACTAGATTCACTTTCGTTTTCTTCCAGTTTACTCAGTTCTTCCTCCTGTATGTCACTCTCTTCGTCCTCATCTCTTTTTGTATGTTTACGTTTCTTTGGGTTGGGTACTTCAATTACTGTTCTTTTCCTCTCGATGAGCTTATCTTTGGAAATTGGTCCATCTGCCGAGTTATTGAACAACTCATTTATAGACAGATCATACTTATCACTAGATTTACCAAATAATGAAGAGAATCCAGACATGATTGAGACAAGCAAGGCGCTAATCAAAAAAAAATGTATTTGTTGTAAAAGAGAGATGAGGTTTGGTTTGAGAAAGAAAAAGAAAAAAAAATCAAATGAATAAAAGCAGGGTGTATATACATACTCCTAAATAGGAAATTAAGATGAGATGATGCGGCTCAATAATTAAAAAAAGAAAAAAACAGTGAGAAAGGATATCCTGCATATTAACACATGAATAACAACAAAAAAAAAACAGAGAAAGAGAGAGAGAGAGTAACAGAGAATTGGATTTCGAAACGAAATTGATATTCAAAAACCTACAAATACATCACTACAGTGACAATTCCTTACATTCATCGCAACAAGGGTTTTTTAAAAGCTTTCAAGAAAGATCGAATAGTCCAAACACAACCACAAACAAATATACAAAACACTTTCCAACCTCATCCATCATATTACTATCGCACAACCCAGAGAGTCTCACTTCATCTAAAGACTCATTTAGTGGATGGATCACAAACCTTCAAACAGCAAGCGTAGAATACCCAGAAACCACTCTTCAATCATCTCATACTGGCCTGCCTTGAAGACATCACGTTGAAATTTTACGTCTGCTGCCCAACAGAACTACAACTCTCTCCTCCCACGAGCCACAACATCTTTAGCGAAGCAAAAACCACATCGATTAAGACTTCACTACATATCAAGCCAACCTCCCTCCTTAACTATACCTAACACGCATATCTACTTCTATTGCTAGACTAAATGGAGCAAGCAGATACTCAAATAATGTCGAATACCGAAAAGGCATCGGAAGTGGTGTCCGATCTGGTGCAAGCACAGCAAGGTACGGCAGAAACGAACTCACACCAAGACAATGCGGACCAAGTGGATGATGTCATTGATGAAAATACTCGTTTGACCATTGGTAAAGAGTCACCACTTTCGGAAATCGCAACTTCGCCAACTCCGTTTGAATTGGGTTTGCCAGAATCAGATTTGGATTTGAACTCGGCTTTTTTGAATAATAAGAATGTCGAGGCCAACCCCACTGAGGCCAACAGTGGAAACAAAGATATCATAAACGAACAAAATGGCCTGAATGGGGAAAAGAAGACGTCATGGGGTACATTGCAAGAAGAATCATCGCAAAAAAATAACGGTGATAATTTCCACTTGAGTAATATTTCCCGTCAAAGAAAAGACAGCTATGAAAGTTCCGAACTAAGCGACTTGGGTGATGATGAGTCTGAGGCAGAAACTGACAAAATGGATTTCTTGGATGACCGAGACGGAGAAAGCCTAACTAAGCCAACCGACTTGCAAACGTTGTCGGAATTGACAGAGTTGGCAAGAATGGAGGAAATTGACGGAGAATCGGATGAAGAGCTTACAAAGATTTCAGAAGTGCCAAACAATAAGAGCTATGCTAATGATAAAGCTCAAAAGGGTGAAGACAATAGTGTGTCAATCACTCGTAAGCGAACGGCAACCCCTTCAAATGAGGTATCTGATTCTAAGAATGTAAAGAAAATAAAAACAGAGTCAGGATCATATGAAGGTGACATTGAGAAAGACACAGAGGAAACTCCAAAAGAGGATGGTGAGGGTGTACATGACGACATATCGGGTCATGCCAAACAGAACAACAAGGACCAGCTGGGCACAGATCACAGCGACGGTACAAGTGGACAAGCGGAAGCAGTCAAAATAATCCAAGAAGATGAAGATAACGAAGCAGAAGCAGAAGATGAAGGTGAAGGTGAAGGTGAAGGTGAAGGCGAAGGTGTTGATGTTGATGTTGATGTTGATGAAGACGTAAGGAATTGGACTTCAAAACGAAAACAAGATCACAAGAATAACAATACTGAAGGCGATGCAGCTGAAAGCGATGCCCAAGAAGCGATAGAAAAGAATACCGAAGAAGCAGTAGCAGAAGAGAATGACACTGACATCAAGGAGCAAAGGGAACTAGCGATACAGGGGTTGGTGGCCATTGAAAAGTGTTTTGCCGAAGTTCGTGATAAGCTATATGACGATAAGCTATCCTTGCTTGAAAAGGAACTACAGTTGTGTTTGGATGGGTCACATCCCGAATTATCGAAAATTTATCAAAAAATCAATGGATTTTATCAGGATAGTTTAAATTTGGCCAACGCAAACTTAACTTATAGGCTAAAATGTATTGATAGAGAAACTGTGGCTACGCGCACATCAATTCACCAAAACTATCTTCGAAACATCATGGACACAAAGAATGCAATGATAACAGAGACAACGTCAATGTGGTACAAGATCAACAAGGAAAGAAATCAATTGGACCAAATCGTTCCCGATTTCAACTTTTCGGCAATACCGCCGTCTATTTTGGCACAGGAAGAATCGGCGATTTTGACACCTGGTAATGTAGTTGACGCCATGGGAACGGTGGCACCAAAGATGAAGAAAGCGATCAGGCAAAGTGCAATTGTTGAGTTGGTTCAACAACGAAATAATTTGAACGAACAGTTGGGAATATTGAATGGATTAGTGAAATTCCATGGGTTCCCCTCTGCGATAACTTCGTCCATTAGTCAGGAGGATGTAGCGACTCAGGAGTTGCTTTTGAGGAAAGCTAGCGAAGAAGAGATAAATGAGGACCTCAGGGCGATGGGTGTACGGACATAGATTGTAGTTTATTCTTATATATTGTTCTTTCTTGTAATATTAATTGGGATATAAAATATTCAATAGAAAGATACTCTTTTGGTGGTTGTTGGTTGGAATCTGTAAAGGCTGTGTGTCGCTACCATTTTGCTGAAACCAAAGAAAAAAGATAATTGGTGATAATAAAAGGTGTCTTTAATTGTGTTCACTTGCAACAACATCAACAACAACAACAACAACTACTACTACTACTACTACTATTACTACACACTCAAGTGAGCAAACAAATCACATTCCTGCAATTCAACATGGTCGAAGTGTCGCTTACAGTGGGTAAATTGGATGCATCTTTGGCGCTTTTGCTTACAAAGGACCATCATTTGATTGAGTTTCCCACAATGTTGTTGCCTAATGGAGTCCGAGCAGGATCAATTGTGAAATTGAAATGCGAACAAGATCAGGCCAGCGAAGAGGAGGAAGATTTGAAATTCCAAAGCATTCAGGATGAAATTTATCAAACATTCGCCACTCATCCGCCTAAATCTCCCAATTTGCAAATCAAAAACACTACTCAAACGTCATGCGTTTTGGAATGGGATGCATTGGATTTGGGCACTTCTCATTTGAAGAATTTGATCTTGTTCAAAGACGGAAAGAAATTGGGATCTATTCCCCAACCAATGAATAACAAGACCTCCAAACTTTCAGGACTACCAGTAGACAAGAGCTTCAAGTTTCAGTTACGATTGGACACTACTGCTGGTATTTTCTGGAGTAATGAAGTGGAGGTAAACACCCACAAGATGACCGACCTTTCCGGTATAACTGTATGTCTTGGCGAATTTAGTCCCAATGACCCGTTCACTGCGGAGGATATTGAGGAGACGTTGGTTAAAATTGGCGCTAAACATCCCGCACAACGTCAAGTCAAAGTTGACACTACACACTATTTGTGTACTAGAGAAAATAAGCAAAATCCGGAGTATATCAAAGCTAGTGAAATGAATATTCCAATCGTTAGACCTGAGTGGATCAAGGCTTGTGAGCGAGAAAGGAGAATTGTTGGCGTGCGTGATTTCTACATTAAGGATTGCGTCTTGCCGGATTTGTTTGCTAAGAACTATTGGGGAGATAGCAAGGGTCCCAAGAACAACTTGTCCGGTACGGTAGATAGAGAACAACAAGATACGGTCGAGACTTTCTCGGCTCCTGCAGAGCTGCGTGAAAATGATACCAATGTGGCAAGCAATGCAGAGAAATCGGAATTACCACCTTTACCAGCAAATGGGGAGGGTAAAGAGATTTCTGAGAGTGCCGGAGTGACACAACATGAAGCTCCATCAAATGAGAATGATGCGTCTTTCGAAAAACAAGAATCCGACTCGACTAAACTTGAAGTTGGCGATACCGAGATCTCTACCGCTGTCCCCAACTCAGCACAGGAAGTGAATGAAACTCTCAAGCACATGGATGAGGAGGAGAAGCCCCAACAAGACGGCGACGTTGCAAATACGAATGAAGAGCAGGAGGCGGCCTCTTCTGCGGCATTGAGAGAGGACATAGATGATGCTTTTGAAGCTGTTCCCATTAGTCAAGAAAGTGTTGTTGAGGTAGAGACAAAGGTGAGTGACCATCCTGTAAAATCTGAGGAGACTGTGCAACTGGCAGAAGCCTCTCTGAGTAACACAGTTGGTACCGAGGACGCAAAATCGAAAGAGGAGAAGGAGGCAAATAAGGAGGAGAAGAAAGAAAGAGAGTCTGAGAAGGAACTGAAAGAGGCAAAATTTGAACAACAGGAAGAAAAAAAGGAGTTGGCAGATGAGCGGGAAAAGCTGAAGAAGGAGGTGGACGAAGAAAGGGGGCAAAAAAGGGACGAAAAGGAGGAGGAGGAGGTGGAGGAAAGTGGTGACTTAGGAAACGATGATGCAGAAGAGGACGAGTCTACATCGAAAGAAAATTCACCCGCCCCAACCGGAGACGGTGAGAAAAAGAAGAATAAGAACAAGAAAAAGAACAAGAGCAAGAACAAGAAAAAGTAAGTAGGATATTATTGCCTTCAATGGCTATGATCTTTTGATAATTAATATTCTGTAAAAAAGTGATATATTTGCAACGTCTATTCGCCAAACAATCTTCTAACCCTCTTCAATATGGAATCCTTTTCTGGATCATAAGGATGGTCTTTGGATGGTATTTCCAATATTGCTGGAAAAGCATTCGTATACCCATCAACCTTGTATCTTATCGTATCTGCCAAATGCTGATTGATCAATAAAATCGCAATATCATCACGCTCCTTAGTGAAAGTATCAAAAGCCTCATCAATGTCTTCGACTGATGTCTTTCCTGGGATTACTGTAAGAAAATTGGTTTCTTTGCTTGGTTCGTTGGATACTTGACCAATACCAGCGAGAAGCAAACCAGTTACTGTATCTTCATCGGCAATTGTTGCTATCAACTTGCGCTTGGTCATTGCTTCGCTTCCAGAACTCATCTTTGGTTGAAATGGGGGGGTGGGGTTTGAGTGTGGTGTGGTGTGGTGTGGTGTGGTGTCTATAGGTCAACTAGTGTATTGTTGCCCGCTGTTGCGTAATAGAATCGATTCGTATTTTCGTTGTGTGTTGACTTCGCGATAAAACATGGAAAGTTTGGAAATTATTTTTCAGATTCTACTCCCATAAGCCAAAAAAAAAAAAATACCCCCATTTGAAGCATGATACGGCCACTCATTCGTTCCATATCCAGTCCCGGATATTTCTTTCCAGTGCCTCGGATATCATCTGTGTTACCAGTCAGGTTCGCGGGACATTCCAAATGGGCAAACATTAGACATGACAAAGCCAAGAATGATGCAAAAAAGTCTAAAGAAGCCACATTGATTGCAACCAAGATTGAGAGTTGCGTACGAATAGGAGGGAAAGAGGCCAATGCAAGCTTGGAGCAGTTGTTGGAGAAGGCGAAAAAACTCAACGTATCCAAACAGGTTGTGTCGAATGCAATTAAACGAGGTGCGGGTGAGTTGAATGATGGCTCAGCTAACCAGACTGAAGTAACTTATGAATTTATGGGACCCGGTGGTGTTGCAGTAATAGTGTCTGCAATCACTGATAATAAGGCGCGTACGGTCATGAGAGTCAAGTCGGCAATGGCATATTTCCAAGCTTCATTAAGCCCTTGTAATTTCATGTTTGAGAAAAAGGGCGAGATACTTATTGAGCCCAAACCAGGCTCAGATGAGACTTTTGACGACGTGTTTGAAGTGGCATTAGATTTAGGTGCCGAGGATTTCGAAGAAGTGGAATTTCCCGACGAATTTATCCCGGATAAGAAGTACAAATTTTACCGAATCATTTGTGATCCGTTGGAGATACATCGAGTCAGTAACGAGCTCAATGCAAAAGGTTACAAATTGCACGAGAGCGCGGTGAGGTATTTGGCTAATAAGGATGGAGAGGTTCAGTTTCCTGAGGAGTACTCAAAGGGGTTCAACAGAGCACTTGACAACTTGGACCAAACGCCAGAGGTATTGGATTATTACACCAACATTGAAAATGAACATGAGGGCAGAATCATGTCCTCGGTCAATTGAAGAGATGGGGGCGGAGCGAGGGGGGTGGGGCGAGTCGTCATTAGTGATTAGAATTGGCTGTATATAGTGAATTGCAATTTATTCAATCTCCTATAAAAGTGTAACAACTGTTTAAATAAATAGCAAAACAAAAAAGTGTTTTGTAGGCTCACCGCTAGTGACAACAATAACAGTAAGATCCAGCGTGAACACGAATGGTCATGACGAATTACAATTGGATTTTGTTTTCTTTTTCTTTTTTTTTTGAGATTTTATGAATAGATTGTGAATAAAAATGGTATTGGCATAGCCTGCCTGTTTTTACTTCTTTCCTGCTTCAGCTTCATCCAAAACTTTGTCCAACTCTGATAAGTTTGCGTTTTTCCATAACCTCAATTCTTTGTCATTGGCAAGATGTCTGTATGTGAAGAAGGTTGCAGAAACACAAGCAATTCCAACAGCAACAAACAATGGAGTCATCTCTACTGGATACTTCATTTTTGGCTTGACATTCTTGGCTTGGGCTAACAATACTCTTGAAGGGATCATTGTGGCTGTAACTCTATGTGTTCAAATGAATAAGTTGTGTGACGTTCACTCAATCAATGTGGGTGGTTAAGATGATCATTTGACAATTTTTCCATTACTCTCTCTCTCTCTCTCTTACTGTTCTGTATTTGAAATAAATTTGGTTGGTTGAAAATTATTGTATGCAGGATCAACCATACGATTTCGATTCGATCAAAACTGCATAATTGATCTATGTACTATTTGCTAGCACTCTATGGATGTAGATAAGCCAGTCTCTATGGTCTATAGCATCTATCTGCATTAATATCTATATGTCTAAAAATAAGTGCACAAGCCTACCAAGCTTTGATCCAATCACGGATAGTATCATAGCATAACCAGCTCACAGCCATGGAAGGTACTATCTTGTATAGATTGGCCGTTAACCCCTTATAGGCTCCAAAGAAACCCTCATTTTTGAAGATTGAGTATAGAGCATGCCCAACCGATCTGTATTGGAATCCTAGTTCACCACCGGCCATACTCGCTACCTGATATCTTTTTCTTAGCACGTCTAGAGGGTAGATCAAGACACCGCCAACGAAACTGCTAACGGCACCCGCTGAAAGTTTCCATAAAGGATTCGAAAAGTCTCTGGGTGAGTTATTCATATACTCACGGAGCCTTTCATACAATGCAAAGTTGATAGCAACGTATGGGGCCACACCCAATGTGGTCGGTACAATACCACGATACAATGCGAGAAGCCCCCCCTCATTTTGATACACCTCCTTCAACGTTTGCATAACAGTAGGTGCCTCCGCTAGTTTGCCTTTGTCTAGCTTACTCAAGGATGCAGTTTGCACTGTTATTCTAGCACGTACCAAGTCCAATGGATATGTGACGGCCACAGAAACTATCCCAGCTATTGAACCAGAGAACAACCTTTCGTATCCATTCAATTCATTATTTGTGAGTGCTGCACCCGCATCGTCAGGATGTTGATGTCGCCTGTATTTCAAAATCAAGTCTTTGCAATTCTCAAAAACTGCAAACTGTACCGCACTGTACGGGAAAATCCGAATACAATTGAGTGTGTTACCACGGAAAAGACCTCTCCAGCCTTCCTCGCGGTACATTTTCGCTATTGTTGGAAACATGCCTTGATATGCTTGTTCAGAGCCAGGACCTTGTAGCTGTAGTAAGATTTTTGCTCGCTCAAACGGCGACACCACAGTTCTCGAAACAGCGCCTGCGACACCTCCAGCTAGGAACGACGAGTTTGAGTCATTCTTGATAAAGTGTTTAAAGTCTGTGTATAATGGCGAAATGGACGCCATGGGGAGTTTTAGCCCTTCCATGTGATTAGTCGTTTAGGGTATTTTGGGTTGGATTGGGAGATGTATCAGCATCGACGGAATGGTTATGATATGCGCACCCAGCTTCAGCAGGCGAGTCAAAGTAGTAGCAAATGTACAAAAGAGTCAACTTTGAAAAGGAGTGAGCTCAGCGCACTGGAGATATTTCGAGGTGGTATACTACTCTGTGAAAAGTTTTGCCCAGGTTCGTGTCGGTTGTTAATTTGACAATTTTTCCTGCTTCTTTCCTGTCCTGCTTTTGTTTTTTTTTACTTTTTTTCTTTTTTTCTTTTTTTTTTCTTTGCGGTTCCTTACAGACCAAATCTGGAGAGATTTTTGACGCGTGAATTGCGCTATCGGCATAGATCCCCACCATACAATATACTGCTTACCAATATAAACATATCGGATATCTTTTCTTCATCACTTGTATTCATTACTAAATTCTCTAGACAGCTGAAAGTTGCCTTCTTCCGCTCCCTCTCCCTCTCCCTCTCCCTCATATCTAACTGCAAAATCAAGTCTCCCGCTCAGTAGCTCGACAAGACCTTCTCAATTGCATCAACCAAGATATCAGCATGCCTCTCCTCAAACACCAACGTTGGTCTTAATCTAACTGAATCCTCTGCACATCCTCCAATGTTGACACCAGCATCCTTCATGTCGCTCAAGAATTTGTTTCTAGCAGCACCGTTTTCCATAGACCAAGCAATGAATGTGGCCCTGTCTTTTCCTCTCAAATCACGCAAATGTTTAGGGTATTTTTCTTGCAACTTTTCCAACTTCTTATACAAGTAATCACCAACCTCTGATGCCCTCGTAGTCAAATCATGTTTGACAATTTCCTTACCAATTGCGCCTGCTAAAGTCATTCTAGCCGGATCACCGCACCAAGTATTGAATTGTCTATAGGCTAAGTTTGGAGTGATTTCTGGGTCGTGGTAAAAGTAACCAGCAGACTGAAACTTCTTTGAAAATGTGACAATGTCTGGAGGTGGTTGCAAGTTGAACCTCTCGTGTGCCCACATGACACCAGTAGCGCCGACACCGGTTTGAACTTCGTCCAAAATTAACAATGCGCCGTGTTTCAAGGTGATATCCCTCAATCCTTGGAAAAACTCGGCTGAAGCATGGTTGTCACCACCCTCGGATTGAATTGGCTCAACCAAGACACCAGCAATGGGGACGGACCAGGTCTTGAACAAGTCTTCGACAATTTGCAAACATCTCTCATCTTCTTTCTTGTTTGCTTCGACGTTATCTTCCAATGGGTATTTGTAAGATGGGAATTGAGCCTTTGGCCATTTGAAAGCTGGTAAATCCAACTTGTGGATTGGTTTGGAGCATGTGGTAGAGCCAGAAGCAAACAACCTTCCATGAAATGCACGTTCGAATGAAAGAATGGCTAATTCTGGAGCACCAGGAGCTTGATTGTGCATAACTGAAGCAACCTCTTCTGAAGTAAAGTCACCGTGGTAACCTCTCTTTTGAGCTTGGTACCAGAAGAAAGTTGCCTTGAATGCCAACTCATTTGCATCTGCACCTGACAATCCAGACCATAATTTGTCTTGTCCCTTTGGAGCAACCTTTAAAATGTCTGCCACAATTTCTTCCAAGTCGTTACCTGGAAAGTTGCCCAATGCTGGTCTGTCGATGATAGCTCTAATCATTTTTTCCGATTTTGCAAGCTCTATTAATGCAGGGTTGTTGTAACCCAAGGGAATTGAAGCAATTTGGGCATAAACATCCAAGTATACGTTTCCATCAACGTCAACAATGTAATTACCTAAGGATTTTCCATAGTCAGCAACAAAATAAGCACTACGAGCGTCAAACACCTTGCCTAGACTGTCGATTGCTTGTTTAGAGTGGCTACCTTTGGTGGTTTTAACAACGGGCTCCTTCGGCTCCTCTGGGAAATATTGAGCTGAGATTGATTGATTGGTCATGCCTGTGGAAGAGTAGTAAACTGTTGTCGTAAAAAAGAAAAAATAAAAGAAGATTCAAAATCAATTCATCCAGAGAAGGTTCTGGCAGGGGGGGTTTAAATAGTGAGCCACATATCCCGCTTGTGATGTGAGATGATGAGAGCAAAACAATAATTAGCGCGTAGGAGTAATGGCGCATTTCCCGATACAGCAAGATTCCCGCTAAGAATAAATATGAAAATAATAAACTGTATTTCCACGGATTTAAAATAAGTTGGGCTTGTCGGAATTACTGATATAGTTGGCAGGAAACACGATTGTTAATGGTCTCGATTGGCTACTTTTGGGAGGCAGGGTGGATGATATTTTAACAAACTAGATGTGGCAGCACGGTATCTGGCACATGGCAGAGGAATTGAGAGTTAAGAGTTGCTAACTAATTGAACGTTCANGCATTTCCCGATACAGCAAGATTCCCGCTAAGAATAAATATGAAAATAATAAACTGTATTTCCACGGATTTGAAATAAGTTGGGCTTGTCGAAATTACTGATATAGTTGGCAGGAAACACGATTGTTAATGGTCTCGATTGGCTACTTTTGGGAGGCAGGGTGGATGATATTTTAACAAACTAGATGTGGCAGCACGGTATCTGGCACATGGCAGAGGAATTGAGAGTTAAGAGTTGCTAACTAATTGAACGTTCATTTTTGCATATTCCTCATTCCGATGCGTATCTTGTCTTAACTGCAGTCCCCGAAAGTTGATTGTGTACCGTTTTCGAAAACATAGGGATCTTTTCGTTGGCGACACATAACTTTTGGGGTTGGTTTGAGGTGTTGTGTCTCTCCCTCTCTGCTGTACAAAAGAGTAAGAAAAAAAAAAAAAAAAAAATGATAAGTGCACTGGTGCAACGAAATGTAAACAAGACTTAATCACGTCTTTGCCTGGAGCTAGTGCAAAGAAAACCCTTTCCATCGTTGACCTGACTGCACTAATCACTACCGTTGAATTGTTCAAAAATGGATGATTCCAATATTGAATCCCTTTTGCATGAGAAGCAACCATCAGAACAAAAGAGTCAAGCAGAGATATCTGCGGAAGAAGCAATATCATCCATTGCACATGAACTAACAAAGGATGCAGAGCCTCACGATCTGTTGATATACGACAAAAACGAAAAGACCGAGCAACCTCAAGCAGCAGACGAGCGACAGGATCGCAAGAGGCAAAGAATTGATGATTCCATCACAGCCACACCAGCAACTCTGGAAATTGACACTACACTCGTTAGCGGTGAAAAACATAGCGCCACTCAAAATCAGAAGTCTGAAGGTAACGAGAGCAGCCACCAAAATACTACTGACTTAATTCAGCAGGCACATGACCAGTTGCAGCAATTGCAACAGCAACAGCAACAGCAACAGCAACAGCAACAGCAACAACAACAGCAACAGCAACAACAACAACAACAACAACAACAGCAACATCAGCATCTTGATATTCGAAATTCTTCTGGAAACAACGTTGAACTGGAAGACAAGCACTACAGAGTCGGTGATAAATCATCCTCCGCAGGCATTGCAAGTAGCCCAACACAAAAGTCACCGCATAGTAAAGAAACAACTAGCCGCTCTACCTTGTCTGCGATTCCATCCGACTCGGAGCTTTTCAATACAAATGCTGCTCATGCTGCTTATTCTTCCTTGTCATCGCAATATCAGCACCTGGGTGTAGACTCCAGACATGCTGTTTTTACACAAGCAAATCTTTCAATACTACCTTTGCCTATTGTAGGGGCCGACTTCTTGCCCCCGAGAATTCAACTTTTGATCAACACGTTACCAACATTGGACAACTTGTCAACTCAATTACTACGCATTGTTGCAAAGTCGTCATATAAAACAATTATTGATATTGCTTCTAACCCGGAAACTCCTGAAGGTGCCACGTATCGCGACTTGACATCCTTATTTGAATTCACAAAGAGACTATACTCTGAAGAGGACCCATTTCTAACAGTTGATCACGTTGCTCCGGGTATGTGGCATGCTGGAGAAGAGACGCCTCGTATTTTTAAAACCAAGGAGCAGAGCATTGAATCGACTCTTCGAAAAGTCAATTTGGCCACATTCTTAGCTGCGGCTTTGGGTACAATGGAAGTTGGATTCTTCTACTTGAATGAGTCGTTTTTGGACATCTTCTGTCCCGCTAATGACTTGGATATCAAGCATCATTTAAGTGACACCAGTTATTTGGATTCGACAAGCTCGTTGGCAACTAGTATACAAACCGGCATCGGCTCCTCAGTGGGAGGTAAGATTGGAAGGTTACTAAAGCCACAGGCAATGTTGTACCTTGATCTCAAAACTCAAGCATATATATCGGCAATTGAGGCGGGAGAACGATCTAGAGAAGAAATCTTGGAGGATATTCTACCTGACAACATGAATCAGGTACTAATGGCAAGAAGGAATGTCGATTTATTGTTGCCATCAGAAGCTGATTTTGTTGACAGGTGTAAGTCAAGAAAGGCACTTTTGCTTAATTACGATGAGCAACAAACCCAACTTCCCTTGAGCGAGGAGTTCAAATGGTTTACTTTCTTGAGAGATCTATTTGACTATGTTTCAAAGAACATGGGGTACTTGATTTGGGGAAAGAGTGGAAAGCCTGTTCGTGAAAAGAGGGATTACCCACTGATTAGTCCGGAAATGTATGAGCAAATTAATGCCAAGATGAACTACCAGCCGTCCCCAAGTCGAGAGGAAGAAAGCGACTCGTCTGAGGCTGCAAACCTCTTGCCTTCTGAGATAAGAGAGAAACAAGTAGAAATAAATGGTCTCAAACCAAGTCAGAGAAGACCTTGGAGTCGAGAAGAAGAGAAAGCTTTTAGACACGCGCTAGAGTTGAATGGGCCTCACTGGTCCAAAATCCTTGAATTATTTGGGAAAGGTGGTAAAATCAATGAGGCCTTGAAGAATCGTAACCAAGTCCAACTTAAAGACAAAGCACGTAATTGGAAGGTGTTTTATCTAAAAAATGGAATGGAGTTGCCACTGTATTTGAAAACAGTCACGGGTACGTTGGAGGATAGAGTAAAGAGGAGTATATCACGAAAAGAGAAAACTGCTGCTGCTCCAGTGCCCAATGTACAGAATCAAAAGCGAAGGCAGCTACAAGAACAAGTTAAGGAACAGGAACAGAACTCAAAACGAGAAGCCATACATAGTGACGACAATAACATCGATAGCAGTTTCAAGTGAGTAATGTGGCAAAAGGTCTTGTTATTGGAGACTCAAAGGGAACCTATTTATGCGACTTGTGTTGTTTTATGAATCCCTTGAGTGATGTTTTCGCCAGCATTACGATGTGTGGAGCAAACCAACGTCAGAACATTGATTAAGTTGGGATCGGAAACATAACGTGCTCCCGAGCAAAAGGTTGTGGTGCTATTAGTCCTCAGATGCACTTGAGGCATTGACGTTGTTGTAGTTGTTATAAACATGACTGATATCCAAGACTGTTCAGTGGAGAGACGTGGTAGTATCTCAACTCAAATAGTAAAGATTGAGACGATGTAATTTGAATTACCTGTACGCACCAAGATACAGTTCAAACGCTTGTAATGAGCATTAACAGATCTAGCATTCTCTCTACGTAGCACAAGTCATTGAAAGTGGGACCCTGTTCACCATTTGTACTCTCGACCATCCTATTTCCAAAACACGATTGTTCTGGTATAATTTGTTTCAGATTAACGTTTTCGGCACCAGTCTACGAAATTGATTCAAAAATTAACAAAGTGTCAATTTTCTTAGGTCGTAACATTTTCATTTTGCGTCATTTTTGCACCATAGAAAGTAATTCACTTAGTCCACAATGCTAAATAATAAATACACTTTTGACGAGAGAACGCCTCTGTTTCCTTAACCTTTTTGCTCAACTCTCCCGTTCTTTGCCTGGTCTTTTTTTTTCTATCCCTTTGACAAAAACATTCGGAAAGCAAAAAAGTTTGTGTCTGTGTTTATGTCATTGGAGTGACCTAGCCTTTGCGACAAACTTTTACTTTATCAAACGGTCAATCGTGAGGACCAAATAGACGTAGAAAGTGTCTAATATAACAGTCAACAATGCATCCAGAGATTCAAAAGTCGGGAATCCCACCTTTCCAACGCAAATTACAACAACCACTTGAGTTACAAGAGCAAACTGACCCTGGATCTCTTGTGAAACAAATTGATGCAGCAAAAGAAAAGGCGAGGTTGTTGTACGATGAGATAATCAGCGTCAAAAAGCGAACCCAGGACACCACCTTGCAAAGGTCATCCGTCAACGTTGCAACAATACCTCGCGATTCATGCAAATTGAGGTTATACAATACTTTGCGTGGACACCAAAACAAGATTGCCAAATTGTGTTGGAATGCAGATTCATCAAAAATCTTGTCCGCTTCACAGGATGGTTACATGATACTTTGGGACACAATAACTGGGTTTAAAAAGCAAGCTATTCAGTTGGACAATCCTTGGGTGCTCACATGTAGTATATCCCCCAATGAAAAGCTAGTGGCTTCGGCTGGATTGGACAACAACTGCACAATATACAAAATCAAGCCCGACACTACAAACAACCCGGTTCAAGTGCAACAGCAATTTCGAAGCAACGCCTTCCCCATGCAAACGGGCTTCTTCCAATCAGTCCAATCAATTTTCAAAAGCCACGCTGCATACATTTCAGAGTGTGAGTTTATCGGGAACAACTCAATTGTGACCGGTAGTGGTGACATGACTTGTATGTTGTGGGATATCACAAAGGGGTCCAAATCCCGTGACTTCATTGATCATGTAGGAGATGTATTGTGTCTCACTGTGTTTCCAACAAATATCTTGCTGGACAATCTTTTCATCAGTGGATCTTCAGATGGGTACGCTAAAGTATGGGATTTGAGACTGCCGACACCAGCACAAAGTTTCAGCATCTCCAATAGTGATGTAAATTGCGTTAAAGTGTTTCCAGATGGGAATGCGTTTGCTGTTGGTTCAGACGATGGTCAAATCAGATTGATTGATTTGAGAAGTGACTGCGAATTGGCCCACTATTCTTTGAACCTGGAACTCCGAAACATGCATGAAAACGCAGCAATTCAAAGGTCACCCACGACGCCGCAGGATAGAAGGGCTTACGCCCTTGGAAATAGCTTTTCGATGTTAACACCGTCGAGCGCTCCAGTCAATGCGTCACTAGCCTCCAGTGACAGATTGAGTATAAGCTCTAGGAACTCAACCTTGGAAAATTCCGGTGTGTTTTCCCTTGATTTTGGAAAAAGTGGAAGATTGTTGTATTCTTGCTATTCGGACCACGGATGTGTTGTTTGGGACACTTTGAAAAATGAAATTATTGGCACCCTAGGAAGCGAACATTTGAACAAAATAAGTAGAGTTGCTGTTAGTCCTGACGGAGTTGCATTGGCAACTGGTTCTTGGGATTCTACAATCAAAGTATGGAGCGTATAGCAACGGCAGAGTAAAGAAGGTAAGGATATATTTATGACAGTTACTACTGAGTCAATAAAATCAACAAAATTGTTTACAAACACAACACTCTCAATATACAAACACACATACACATACACACACACACATACACATACACACACACACATACACATACACACACACACATACACACACACACACACACATACACACACACACACACACATACACACACACCCATTCTCTTGTCCCGCCCTGCTGATTAATCTCTTTCCCTTTCCTTCTCTTAAGCTTCTCCAGTATGTTTCTTCACATAGTCCCACAAACTCTTCAACAAAGAATCGGGTAAAGTGTACAAATCCATAGTAAATTCTCCATTATCAACGTCATTTTTGATATTCATTTCGTTGGTCTTGTTATCGGTCACCATTTGAACCACAACAATCAAATCATCCTCACTCAATTTACTCAATCCATTCGCCAATTTCTCCAAATCCACATTTCCCTTCAAAGCGCCCTTCAATTTCTTCCTGTCTGCGGCACTTGCTTGCGATTGTGCTCCGTTCGAAGAATCCAACTTCCTCTTAATGCCACCCGCAGCAGAAGCGCCACCAGCCAAAGAGTTACCTGAATCATCAAAAGGTAAGCGGCCGCTTTCCGTTAGAATTTTGTTCAACTGAGGGTTTTTATTGGGTCCCACTGGAATTGAAACCACATGGTCGTTGACATACTTCTCTTGCAAGAAGTTCAAATCGTGCTGGAATTTACGCTCACCAGCTTTGCCATGAATTCCCAAAATGTGTATAGAAATGGGTATATCGAATTCACCCCAACCTTGCTCCTCGATTTTAAAAGGCGTTTGTTTGATCGCTCTAATAGGATTGGCAAAAGTAGGATGCAAAGTATAAGTGACTCTATCCAAAATCTTTGCAGGAATCTCTTTTCCTTCTGAATCAAGCATGGTTATTTGAATGGACCATTTTCTCATTGGATAATTTTCAACTGGAGGAACGTCTGGCATTATGTGTTGCTCAGTTGTTATTCTAATAGTTCTCTTGACCTATAAAAGAAAAGGAGGTAAGGGGTTAGTAAGTGTTGAATTGTGAATTGGGGGTTGTCTCAAGCGCACAGTGCAATAAATACAACTCTGAGAATCCCACTAGGATATATCTACTGCAGTTTTGAATAACATACCTCTGACATGGTGAAATAATGGACTCTGCTTCAGGAAAAAGACTCAAAATAGTACAATCTACACTCAATGAAAATACGTAAGTGCGTTGACAAAACTCAAAACTTGTGCTGTAATTGGTTCCAATGGCAAATGCAAATTTATTAAATGGACTGTTTTGACCCTTTCAATGATTGGAAAATGATATTACTTCGTTGTTTGACGACGATTTTGTTCAGTTCAATCACCCTCAATTTTCTCAAGGGAATTTTTTCTTTGTTCGCTTTGTTAAAACTTTTGGAAATTTTGGTGACACCACGAGGCAGAGAGGTAGGCTGCTCAATTCATCTACGTACTGTCGGTCCTCTGACTTACTCTTTCCCTCCATTCCTCTATTCTTTTGAGATGCTTCCCTTCAATTCTTCAAATGAGGAGACAAATAGTGAGAATGGAATATATGAAAGGTGCCGTTCTTATGTCCTTGTTGGAAAACTAAGTGACGGTATTAGCAAAGCTGAGACTCATCAAACAACTTCGATCCGTTTAGCTTTATGTTTTGAAGTACCAGCATGTCTCAATAGCTTTGCTCAGCGTCATCCGTCCTGTTTTACTCGTCATTCGTGGTAGCGCTTATTTATACTGACTCATTTCAATTTGCAAAAAAACTTTCATCTTTTGAGTTACCCTTTACTGCAACTATTTACAGATGTTGGTACCAAGGAGAGCTGTCCCTCTCTTATCTCGGCCTTTTTTTGCCAGGTCGTTCTACAGGTTCAACTCCTCCCACACTCAGAGCCCATTGAATGCTGCAAATTTAGTAATTGAAAAAACAACAAACCCCAAGCCCAAACTTCCCAAAGACGAGTTGGTTTTCGGGAAAACTTTCACTGATCATATGTTGGAGATTGAGTGGGATGCCAAGACTGGATGGGGAAAGCCAAAAATTTCCCCGTATCACAATTTATCACTCGATCCTTCGACGGTTGTATTTCACTATGCTTTTGAGTTATTCGAGGGAATGAAGGCATACAAGGATAAATCTGGCAGTATCAGAACTTTCAGAGGAGACAAGAATATGGAAAGGATGAACAAATCAGCAGAAAGAATTGCCTTGCCACAGTTTAGTGGGGAAGAGTTGCAAAAGTTGATTGATCAATTGTTAATTCTTGATAAAGAATTCGTGCCAGATGGACAGGGATATTCTTTGTACATAAGACCTACTTTGATTGGTACAACTGCATCTTTGGGTGTAAGCACCCCAGATAAGGCTTTGTTATTTGTCATTGCGTCTCCAGTGGGACCATACTATTCAAGTGGATTTAAACCTGTTAGTTTGGAAGCTACGGACTATGCCGTTAGAGCATGGCCAGGAGGTGTTGGTGATAAGAAATTGGGAGCAAATTATGCACCATGTGTTTTGCCCCAATTGCAAGCTTCCAAAAGAGGCTTTCATCAAAACTTGTGGCTATTCGGAGATGAGGGGTACATCACCGAGGTAGGGACTATGAATGTGTTTTTTGTTTTCCAAGATCCGTCTACTGGTAAAAAGGAGCTTGTAACAGCTCCTCTCGATGGTACAATTTTAGAGGGAGTCACTAGAGATTCAATTTTGGAGTTGGCTAGAGATAGATTACCAAACGACGAGTGGGTCGTTTCCGAGAGGAAATTCACAATCCACGAGGTGAAGGACGCTGCAGAGAAAGGCAACTTGGTAGAAGCATTTGGAGCAGGTACAGCAGCGGTTGTATCTCCCATCAAGAATATTGGGTTCAGGGGCGAAGATATTCCTGTACCTGTGTCCCTCGGGAACTCCGGTGAACTAACTTCTCAAGTTGCCGAATGGATCAGAAAGATACAATACGGTGAAGAGGACTACAAAAACTGGTCCAGGGTTGCAAAGTAAAACCGGAGCAGACGATACGATTATAGACACTTTTTTGTTGTTTTTTTTTTTTTTTTATGTACAACCACGTCATCTTGATTACATAGACATATAGATATGGCACTTTCTAGATTGCATTCCTGTCAGGCAACTCTTCTATCAGCTTGATAATGAAATTCCTTTCTTCGATTAGGTTAGAGTCATGGAAACTAGCAATGTCAAACGTTTTAAAAAACTCGAGAAAGTTGGACTTGTTCTTGGTAAGAGTTTCTTTAACTTTTGGTGTTATCTTTGGATTGGCAACAAAAAACTTCAATAGATGAAACCCCTCTAATTGCAAGTTTCTCAGCTTTTCACTTAATAGCAACATTGTAAACTTGAGGTTCTTTGTGTCGGCAAAATACTTGTGCAAGAATTGTAGATTTGCTTTCTGGGACACCAAATCATTAAGGAGCTTGACACTTTGACGTTTGGTGACATAACTATTTGATCTGTTCAACTCGCTGATGTTTGCCATAAATATTTCATAATTATTAGCCAAAAACTCAGACACCAACTTTTTATGGATAGTCAATATATCATTCAACGTCATCATTGCATCGCAAGCAATCTCGAAAGTTGGATTCTCCACATACTTGAAGAAGTTCCAAAACAAAGGGCTGTATAGAACATATTTGTTGATTTTTTCAAATTTGATGCAGTCTCGTAATATCTGACCCGTGACAAGAGCTATTTCAGTATGCTCGGGGCCTTTCATGAGATAGTCCAAGATTTTCGGTTGTGAATGAACTAGGTAATCGACAACTGGGGGAGGTGATAGCGACGTTGCATTTGGCTGTTTCGCCCCATTTAATGAGTTTCGTCGTAACAAAGTAGCGTACATGACGACGACGTCTTTTCGAGAGTCGAAATCCATCCTGCTCAAAGAATACGTCGCATAACACAAGTTGTTTGATTGAAGAACCTCTGTCAATAGGATTTGAATTTGGTCTTGTTGAGGTTCGTTCTCGTCGTCGCCGTAAATAGTGGCCTTTATCTGTTTTAGATACCTACCTGATTCATCTTGATGTTTTTTGGAACTTGATGTATCGTTTGAGTTGCTGAGCTTCACTAGGTGGTCGTTTAGAGCTCGTACTAGCTCTGGAGGGCTCTTGGGATCACGTTTGAATAGAAATGCCATTGTTTAAATATCTGTTGTCCTCGTTGATCAGATTTCTTGCTTGAGTAGGTACGAGTAGTTGATGAAGCAGTTGAGGATTAGCTTGAGGTGGAATCAAGGAAATTTGACCTGGATGATTTAACAGGGAGAGACAGATTGGTAATGATTCTTCTTCGTCTCTATCGCGAGTGCATGAATAACAGGTAAATCTCGTGTTTACTCACTCACTCATTCACTCACTCCGCTCACTTTTGTGGTTGATGAAATTTGTGTGTATTTGATTTGGAATCCACTCAAGTACAAAACAGAACAGCAGACTTACCACCATCAAACAGTCCCCCAGTCGCCACTCACATATACATTACGTGATATACACAGTCCCCCATCGAACCGTAATCCTCGGAGAACAGTTTTGACTCAAAAAAGGCCACACCCATCACGTTTTAAAATTGTAATAAATGTCTTGGTTGAAGCTATGGCAGCCTATAAAAGTTAACAGAAGTGATAGACCAATACTAGAAGAAGGCGAGTTTAATGTCTACATAAAGGATAACGTTGGCTTGTATCAAGGAAAACAGAAAATCATACACCATCAGAATGGAAGACTATACTTAACAAATAGACGAATAATATACTTTGACAACAACAATGTGAAGAATAGTATTGCTGTTGATATAAACCAACTCACTTCAGCAGAACTAATTGAGCGGTTCTTGAGGTCTTCACCTAAAGTGAAATTGTACCTCAAAGCTGAGAGTCGAGAAGGCGCAGATGTGTCTGTGGCGCAATCTACAACTCCTGGGTTCGATTGGGTATGCAAGATTTGTTCCTTCAAGAACCATATTTCTGGGATTATAGATGCAGATACTGCAGTCCCCGTTTGTATCGCGTGCGGAGTACCGAATAAGAACTTTAGGCGAGATGTGGTTCAAAGGTCTGGCGATGGAGGGGACTCTTCCACACAACGTTCCCTGACTCCGTCACTTACAAACAACGACGTTCTGGATAGCTCTCCGTCACCTACTAGTCTGACCCCGGAGCCGAGCTCATCCACGAATCCAACTGCTACGGGCCAATGTCCAACATGTACATTCATCAATCACAAATCACTAAAGTATTGCGAAATGTGTGGCACTCAATTAAAATCGTCAATTTTCGAGGTTAACCAATCCTTGGTACAAGTTACATCTGCATTAAATCCTCTTGGTTTGAAACTTGAAGGTGAAGAGCAATATACTAATGGTCAACCTTACATAAAAATAAGCTTTAGAAAAGGTGGTGAATCTCAATTCTTTCAAGAGATAGCTACATTGATAGATGAAATCAAGTGGGATAATTTGAGGAGAAAAGGCGGTGTAAATCAGAATGCTGAACGATTGGAAACGAGAAAGGAGCCTGTGAAAGCCGGTGGTGCCGGAATTCATGCTCTAGAGGCTTATGGTGAACAGCAAAGGAAAAACAACGAAAGGATCCTCAGTTCATCTCTAAATGATCTAGAACAGTTGATGTTCAAATTCGAAGACTTGGTCAAACTTTCTACTTCTTTTCAAAGGGTTTTGGCCAGTGATGGTAACATTGTTTATAAAAGTGTTCCACCGTTGAATCTAAATCGCAATTCAAAGTTATACCACAGTGAACTCAGCCGGCATATAAGCGAGTATTTGACAAGCTTGGTCCTCACTAAAAAGTCTTCAATGATAACTTTGCCGGATTTGTTTGCTCAGTATAACCGGTTTTTGGTGAAATGTTCTGGCTTTGGTACTGAATTAGTCGAGGTCGCTGATTTCAGAAAACTGGTTGATTTGTTTGAGTCTTTAAATTTGCCAGTAGTGCTGAACAGGTACGAAAAAAGCGGCCTTGTTGTTGTTCGACCAAAAGCTCACGCTCACACTTACAGCGAATTCATTGTAGAGTTTTTGCAGCAACAAGAATATAGGTACAAGAGAAGCTTAATCAGAAGCGAGTTGATTGATGGTGATGATGATGATTATGATGATAATGATAACCTTAATCATGAATATGGATGTTACGGTGCTACTGCCTCGGAAATATCACACACTTTGAATTGGTCATATGGTGTCGCCATGGAAGAATTGGATAAAGCCATTGGATCAAATCAAGTGGTTATAGATCAAAGCATATCAGGGACTTTCTATTACGTTAACAAGTTTGCGGCTACTTTTGATTGGGATGATTCGCTCAAAGTCCAACAAATCAAAGACGAGATCGTGGAGGAGCAAAGGGGCATAACTGAACATTTGAAGGAGGAATATGAAAACTCAAAAGTTTCCAATTTATTAAACCTTGATGCTGAGTATGAGTTTGGAGTAGTGTCCCAACACGTTGATGACAACAACACTCATCAAGATTCCAGTGCTGGGCGATTATTGAATGGACTAGAAGGTTTACAGTTCTAAACATATAGAATGTACACTTTGAACCGTTGTAGACACTTTTTGACCCACTTTTGTGTGTAGTCGAGATAGCCTAGACAAATCCGAACCTTTTTGCGCGAGAAAATTTCCAAAAGCGGCGAACAAGAGCTGAAATCATTTGATTGGGATTACCATTTGCAATTTTCATATCAGACACGACACTGCAAAGTTGAAATCCTGGCATTTCACTCACTTGAAGCCATACCATGGTAATATAGATCTACACACTACACTATGAAAAGAACTTCGGCAAACTCAGTGCAGAAATCCAGCGAGGGACAAGCATTTCGTGATCAACCTCAACAACGACCAAATCAATCTCAGCATTTGCATCTGACATCGCATTATCCACAGCATGCCGTGGGACAGACATTTTCCCAGTCACTAACCAACACATTGCCTGTAAATAACCCATTTGCAGTTCCACCATCGCATCCTAATAGCACAACTAATTACGCTTCTCATCAACTGACTCAGCAACTTCCAAGTGTTTCTCAACCTGCACTAATGGCCCCTAATTCAATATTGACACTAGGGCCATTCAAGCATCGAAAGGACCTCACTCGAGACTCGGTTCTTTCGACTTATCAGATCATCGGCTATATTGCTGCAGGAACGTACGGTAAAGTGTACAAGGCAAAACTTCGAACAACGAATGTGAATGCAAAAGATGGTCAAGAAAGGGGGAATAGAATTACCGGGAGTAGTCTACTGGGTGATTCAATCAGAGGCGGTGGTGGTAGTGGTGGTGGTAGTGGTGGTGGTGGTGGTGGCGGACCCGGAGATAGCGATCGCATCACACAAGTTCATGAAATAGAATCAAAGGGCGGTTCTGTACCGCTTGATGAAAAAAGCGGTAGAGAAATTGCATCTCCCTCAATACAATACTATGCCATTAAAAAGTTTAAAAGTGACAACCATCAAAGTTCGACAAGCAAAAACAATGCAGCTGGCAACGGAGGCAAAAATTATAATCGTGAAATTGCCCATGAGGCTGCTCAATACACTGGAATCAGTCAAAGTGCCATTCGAGAGATGTCACTATGTCGAGAATTAAACAACAAGAATATAACCAAACTTGCCGATATCATATTGGAAAACAAAAGTATCTATATGATTTTTGAGTTTTGTGAGCATGATTTACTACAAATTATCCATTATCATTCGCATCCGGAATTGAAGCCCATCCCACTACCTACTATAAAATCACTAACATGGCAAATTCTCAATGGGGTTACTTTTTTGCACAAGAATTGGATTTTCCATCGAGATTTGAAGCCAGCGAATATCATGGTCACCTCCAATGGCTGTGTCAAGATTGGGGACTTGGGATTGGCTCGTAAATTCAACAACCCATTACAGAGTTTTTATAGTGGTGACAAGGTTGTGGTTACGATCTGGTATCGAGCTCCCGAGTTGTTGCTTGGTACAAGACATTATACTCCAGCAATTGATCTTTGGGCGGTTGGATGTATACTAGCGGAGTTGTTGTCGTTGCGGCCAATATTCAAAGGAGAAGAAGCCAAGATTGACATAAATAATAAGAAACTGGTTCCCTTCCAACGCAACCAATTTCAAAAGATTATTGAAGTTATGGGAACGCCAAACTTGAAAAATTGGCCAAGTTTGAACAAGTATCCTGAATTTGTTTCATTTACGCAGCAAATTACACAAACTTACTCATCGAATCTTTCACAATGGTACAAGATGATTGGTGGTGAGAATAAGCAATGCTTGGAGTTGTTGTATGGGTTGTTAAAGTATGATCCCGAAGTAAGGTTAACAGCTGATCAAGCATTGGTGCATAATTTCTTTTTGGAGTTGCCCAAAGTCACTGAAAACGCATTTGAAGGGTTGAACTTGAAGTATCCGAATCGCAAGATATATATGGATGATAACGACATTGGTCAAAATGGGGGCAACATGAATAACAACACTAATAACAATAACAATAGTAATGCAGCAGGGTTTAAACGCAATCTCGGGCTTGAAGATGGGGGAAGCAAGAGGAAGAGAGTATAGGAAAATACAATGTGGTTGAATAGTCATTATATATGATCGATTAGAGAAGAATGTTTGTACTGGTTGTACTGGTTGTACTGGTTTCGGTGTGATATATTGTGGGCAAAGGTCTGCGTGATCATCTATCTCTCTCTTCCTCCCCTGATGCAACCAAAAAAAAAAGTCCGATCGCATCAAAGACAAAGTCCCTACACACAATTTACACCAAATGAAGCTAGATGAACTATACACTGACAAGCAATTGATATACAATACACTCGTTTCACAAATCTACAAGGCAAAACCCAAACAAAAGACAGCTCCAAATGCATCCACTTCGAATTATGTGTGTTTGAAGATTGTTGATGTTGATTTCAAGATCCCACCACATTCAATCAAACGAGAAATAGTCACAATCAAATCTTTACAAGACCATGAAGGGATAGTGAAGTACATTGAGGATTTCCAAATATTCGAGGATGTCGTCTTAGTAATGGATTACTATCCTTTCAATTTGAATCAATTGATGCGGACTAAAAAGTATTGTCGTAAACGTACACGATACAATTTGGACGCAAGTGGAGACGGATCTGGAGAGTTGCAATATACCTTATCCAACACAATCTCCCAATCAGAGGCAAGGCAATTTGTGCATAATTTGATATCAGCAGTCAAATTCATCCACGGTAATGATATCATCCATCGAGATATAAAACCAAACAATATTCTATTCATCAATGATGAAATTACACGTCCTGTTGTTGCGGATTTTGGTATTTGTTATAATCTATTGGATCCGCCACTGGACGAACCTTTGATGCAGAAATATACTGATGTGTGTACTGGAATATACAAGGCGCCGGAATTGTTGTTGAATATTACAAATTACTCCACCGAGATTGACATATGGTCGATAGGGATCATCTTGACTATATTGTACTCGCCTGATTTCAAGAGTATATTGGTACGAGAGGATCATAGCCACGGTGCTGATGCTGATGCTGATGCTGATGCTGATGCTGATGTAGAAGGCTTGAATAATGAATCCGAAATTAGTGATTTACACTTGTTGAGTTGCATTTTTAAAGTTTTCGGGACCCCAAGTTACAATAAAGATGAGGTACTGACGGATGAGGAGGTACTGTTAATGTACTGGCCTGAATTGAGTAATGATGATTTCCATTTCAAAAAGTTCAACTTGAAAAGATTCAAGAGAATGAGTTTGCAAGAGTTGATACCAAGATGCGAGGACGAGGAGATCAAACAGTTGTTTCAAAAAATGACCCGGTACGATAGAAATCAAAGGCTGCTTGAGTAGGGTCGTATTCCAAGGGTATACGTATAGTTAGTAATTAAGAACTGCTCCTGACAATTGTGTTGATAGGGCGATGAGACTTGGATCTAGGTTCGAAACAAAGTTAACGTAGACAAGCAAACCCTTTTGGCTAGGCTATTTAGTGTCATTCATCTGGCTGTATTCTTGTTGCTTTGGCCGGCCATCGGTATAGTCAATGCTTTTAAAACAAATAAAATTTTGATGCTTAATTATTTAACTTTTTTTTTTGTGTACTGAGAATCGGTAACAAAAATACCTTTTGGCTGTTGGTCATTGAAAAGTGGTAAAGGCAGTTCCAGTCAACAACAAGAATTTTTTAAACAAACAAGAGTAGTTGTAGTGTATTCTAATGGTGTAAATGAGTGTGATTGAGTATCTTTTACCACTCCAGCAATTTTTTTGTAGATTTGGCATTTTTCAAGAAATGTTGTTGCAAATTAGCTAAAAACAAAAAAATTGATTTAGCTTGTTGCAGCTGCAAATGTCAAATTAGTCCCGTTTTCTTTGGGAAGCCAGATACTCTATGATCATTCTCCTATATGAGAACGCATTTATACTCAATGCGATTTCTAAAGAAATAATGAGAGTGTAGTCAAGTAGTAACGGCAGTGACTCTCTGCAGTCAGTGTCTACGTTGTTCGTGTTGTGCAATGCACGACTGAGATACACTCGAGGCGCAAAAGGCGGAAAAAAGAAAGAAAAAAAAAACCAAGTAGACACTCTTTGAGGCAATATAAGCGAAGGCCAAGCGAAATGATCAATCTGAAAGTACTGCCAACTTTGAAAATTTATACTGAGTTTGATAAGGCCAAAAAAAGTTTAAATCTCGTGTGAGTGGTTAGTTTTTATTCAGAAATCGGGGGAGATGTCTTTTACACGCAAGAACGCATGCATGAGTTTAGTTTAGTTATTACCCCACCACGATGAGTTTAAAAAAAGAAAGTGTCAACGCAGAACAATTCAAACGTTTTTTTTTTTTAAGAAGGATTTGCAATCTTTTTTTTTTTATTGTTTCTTTGGAAAAGGGTAGTGTGGGGAAATCAAAAACAAGCCCCACTTGCTCTCTCTGTCACGCAGATATCAGATCTACATAAGCTGAAACCATCGCAGTACAAACGCATTATTGAATTCGATATATAAGGAGAACTCAGTTAGTCTAAATTGACTAAACGTAGTTAGGGTGGCTATATCACTCTGAGAACTTGTTGATGACGTATTGAGTCTGACCATGATGTGAAATTGTAAACAATCCAAAATAAAACAAAACAAAAAGACAATAATTTTGAAGAAAATACATATAAAAAAAAAAAGAATACTCTCTCTCTGTGTAGGAAGGGAACTAAAGTAGTGGTTATGAGTCTACATCTTATCTTGTCAAGTCTATTTATTTATGTTTGCTGTGCTGACCTATAAGAGGTAATCAATTCCAATTCGTCAATGCGTGTAAAATATGACAATTATGTTTGTGTGATATTGGAGTATAAGCGTTGTTAAAAAAAAAACATGTAACAAAAGAAGAAGTGGAGTAATTCATAACGGACTTTGATTAACAAACAAAGAAATAAAAAATGGATTTAATGCAGATCGTCTAAAACCTTTTTCTTCTAGGTTTGTGTATTTGCTGTTTTGGAGTGTGTTAGTAAACATACACTTTTCAGTGAACATTGCATTTTAGGTAGTGGCTATACTGTTGTTCTTTAAAGAACAAATGGAGAATAAATGGATCAGGAGACAAGTATATTTCCATAATGGGACTTGGTGCAAGCTAAAATAATTGGAAGAAAAAAAAGGAGAAAAGAAATGTGTGAATGACACAAATTTTTTTTGTTCCGTTATCACACCAGTTACACAAAAGCGCAAAGATTAGTTAAAAAGAACAATAGCACTATTTCGTTCTAGGAGAGAGGGGAAATTGTGGAGAATAGGAATTTTATTATATTTTATTTTTGAAATCCTTTAACAAAAACAAAAACAAAAAGAGAAAGAGAAAGAGAAAGAGAAAGAGAAAGAGATATGTAGTTAATATTAATAATAATACACCCCTTTCCGAGCTCAAGTCGAGTACAGGTTACCTTTCCTCTAATTTTTTTACAAGACAAACACATAACACTTCTTCTATTATATATTCGTGTATATGTAACAACAGAAATCGCTCAAAGTTTTTAGACAGAAACAGATTTCTCTCTCGATATATAAAATACTCAGAATACTGACGTACGTCTCAAATTATCAATATGCAATTGTTGAGTCTAACTTGTTGAACAGCAGCCTTAAGTACACATACAGATTTCTCAACTGTAAGGAGAAGGGCCGAATGATAGTACCACACTTATCCCTCTCATTGAACAACTTGAACTCTCCACCTACAGTAACGAAATAATCAAACTGTAAGCTCAATAAACATCCTGCACACAGAAGGCAATAATTTGCAATACAATAAAAAATGTTTTTTTGTTTAAAAATAAAAAGAAATAAAAATTTAATTTTTTTTTTTACTGTTTGTGTATAGTGTACATACATACATACATATATACATACATACATACATATATATATATATTAGAAAGCAAGATAGTCATCTTTGGAAATTACTCTTTTACAACTTCTACACCTCAAACTCAACAACAAGCTTTACATCCACACACACTTGCAAACAAACAGTGTCTACTGCTACTACTGCTTGAATTCATCATCTTTCAATCTTTCAGGTCTTATCAACGACAAACAAGAAGTAACACCCCACATTTCCAGTGAGACAGAAGGTACATCACTTCATTTACACTCGTACAGGCACATACACTCCTCTAGAACCAGGACACCTACAAGCTTACGTCTATAACTGCGGTAGTATTCTATCTACACTGTTCAGAAATCCATAACAATACCAACACGTGTAACTGATACGTAACCACACACACACACCCCAACAAAAGAGGAAAAAGGAAAAAAAAAAAATCCAAAACCCAAAATTTCAATCACATTTTAGCAGGAAAACACTTGCATAAAGTTATCATATCTCTGGTGTATTACACACACACACACACACCTTCAATACTTTTGCTCACAGATTGATTTCAACTGTTTGAATTACAAGAACAATAAAAGTTCCTGGTTTCACTTTCATTTGTCAAATTTATCCGGTTTTTTTTTTTTTTTTTATTTATTACATTTTGCTTTCCCAGCAGTTTTTTTTACCTCATAACCACCGCATTTTCACAACAATACTAAAAGACCACGTTATACACAATGCACATATCAAAAGGTTTCAGTAAACTTAATTTAGAATCGATAGCACCGGATTTAAACTTGCCGTTCCCTCATAACAATAGCAACAACAACACCAACGGCTATGCACAACCAAAGCCAAACAAGCCCAACAAACCGATACCCGTGGCATTTGCTGCCAACAATACTGCACTGGGTGGAATAGGCACGGACGAGTTGGACGAGACTCCACCACCCTCCGTATTGAAGTGTATTGATTATGACTATTTGGAGAAACACCTTGAAATTTACAGATACTACCCGTCATATTTCCACAATGATGGGATAACAACTCCTGAATTGAAAGACTTGATTATTGACAAACCTATCTACAATGAAGCTAATAAGCATGTTAAGCGGAAAAAGAGGAAATCTACAAAACTGAAATTGAGGGAAAAGAATGAGACAGAAGATGCAACTGTGAGCCATCACACCAACCCATTACAAGAGGCAAGACAATTGAGAAAGGAACACCGGGAGGAGAGAAGGGAGTTGAGAAAAGAGCAAAGAGACGAAAGAAAACAGTTGAAGCAATCGCAAAAGCAGCAACTGCAACTGCAACTGCAACTGCAACTGCAACCGATGAAAAAGAGCTATTCGGGCCATTATATGAACAAGGTCAATAACTTGAGTTGTGCAAATGGCGGAAGTCAAGATGTTGGGTCTACTCAAGGCTACAATCCATACCAATCAAAGACACAATTTCGTGAGAACAGCAACAACAACAACAATGCCACCAAGAACACTGGAGACGAGTACTATTGGAACAGAAATCAACCAATGTCCAGAACCAATTCACAATTCAGTTACGGTGGCAGCAGCCACAACAACTACGACTTCAATATGAAAAAGATTGATTCTTCATCCACATCTTCAGACGAGGGTCCAGATTGTGCAGAGCTAGATCCTATTGGAATGGCAATGGCAGAAAGTGGTAAAAGCGGTAATGGTGGCCCTGGTGGCTACGATTCAGAACGAACCGAAGTAGAGGATGAGTATAACCCCATTGCATTTAATAACCCATTTGATTTTGGTAAAAAATTATCTGGTGTTGGTAGCACCATGAAGGAAGAAGGAGGGATTGCCCCCGTGTCATCAGCCATGATGTCGAATTCGTCATCGTACAACAACTATAGCAACGGACCCACAAAGACTCATCAAAATTCACTATTTAGCAACCCACAATACTCCTACTTGTACAGTTCAAGAAACAACTCTAGGAACAATTCCGTTACCGGCCCAACAACTGGCTTGCCTGAAAACCATCCAGTTCCAGTTGCTGTTCCACAAAGAAGGAACTCGTCAGTTACATTAATCAATAGCAGTCAAAATTCATCTCAGAACAGGAACAACACTACCGCCAACAACAACAACAACGACAGCAACAACAACAACAACAACAACAACAACAATCGGAACAGCATTTCTTATGGTTCACATACTATATCACAACCCAAGAGAAACAATTCCATTGCTAGTAAATTCATGAGCATGTTCAAGAGTGATAGTGAGGATTCCAATGATCTGTCCAATGGTAACCATCACCACCAAAACTATCATGACGATGACGAGTTTATGGAAATTGATGAGAATGCAAGTGATGGTGCTACGACCATGATGCGGAAAGGATCAAGTAAATTGCTGCACAAGATAAACAATAATACCAGTATGTCAAGAAGACAAAGTATATTGGGGCAAGCGCAAGCACAATCTACTTTACACGGAGAAGAGTCTATTCACAAGCCAAAGACCGGTCCATTAGCCGCACTGGGTAATGTATTCGCGGGGGCCCATCCAATGGCTAAATCGAGCAGTTTTGATCAAACGAAATCACAACGAACAAAGTTGAAAAACAAGTTGAAAATGAAGTTTTCTAATGAACTGAGAAGGTTTAGCGAACAATTTGGTATGTATACATTTGGAAACTAGATCAGGGATGGGAATAGAGTGGCATTATTATACTAATGACGTGGGGGGTAGAGAGACAAGTATGTTTATGACGTACGTGTTGAACCCAACATGGATAATTCTAGTGATTCGAGATGGGATAGATATAGAGAAAGGAGATTTTAAAGCCAACGTTTGGAAGGGACCATTGACAATAGGACTTTAGGGAAAGAAAGAGGAAGGATTGGAATAAGGTATATATCATTGGAAGATGAAGTTGGTTGCAAAAACCAGGGAGGATTTTGATTTGGTAGTGCAATATGGTTAAAAAAAAGAAGGGTTAAAAAATTAAAAGAAAAAAGTGGGGAAAGTCAGCTGGGTCGTGTGATGGGGAACAAAATCATTCTAAATTAAGTGGGGAATTATTTTAAAGGCGGAGATTTAAAGGCAATTTGGTTTATTCTACACGACACAAAATCAACTATGAATTAGACCATTAGTCAAGAAGAGATCTTTGAAGGGAAAGTTAATATATTATTACTGTTGCAGGTGGCGTTACCTCAGTGATGAGAAAAGAAGTGCAGTGTACCTGAGTTTGAAGCTGTTAGGAGATTTTTCTTCAGTGGAGGTGGGCCATGTGTTTGTTACTGTCTTTTGCTGTCTGAAAGTGTCTGTTTCTGTGTCTGTCTGAATTGTGTTTTGTGTCTGGTTATTCTTTGTCGCGACACAAAAGTGTTTTAAAATTGAATGATCAAAAAACAAATTAATGAACAAACAACAACAACAACAAAACCTCAGCAATAGCAACAACAAACAGCCCCAATCAACACCAACAAAAAAAAAAAATTAAATAAAAGCGATGCATTTTTTCTCATAAAACCCAATCACCGTCACCACCTCAAATTTTCACAACATATCTATTACCAGTTGGTTGAGTACTTGAGACACCACACACCCCACTACACCCCCAAGTTTATTACACAATTGCTGTTGTAACAAGTGTGTTTTTTTTTCTTTTTTTCTTTTCCTCATTTGGTCATTCAGAAAAAAGAAAACATAATCAACAACAGTTGCAATATAGAACCAATCTTACACACGAGAACTTAGTTTGAACAAAGTAACAAGACACAACGGCATCAACGCATTGAATTTGACCATAGTTGTTGTATTGAACCAATTGGAAACGGCAGGAAACGAAAAAAATAGTTAACTTATCTTATTGCTGCTTACGATTTCAATACCTGAGTTGCAAGTTTTGTTTTCGTTGTTCAATTTGTCCGAGATAAATCAGGATACTTTGACCATATCGCAGAAGGTGTATCTACCCTCGTCACTACCACGCCTCAAGAGAAAACTCGTTGCACTACAAGTACTCACAAGTCCAAGCCAGTTGTGATTTCCTCCCCAAGCTGCTTTCTAGTCGCTCCTTTTACAGTACCTTTCCTTTGTTCTAACACTGGCCCTGGTTACGCTCTCACTCAGCAGACCAATTTCCTACAGTTCAATTCTGTGAAACCAAATTACATCATCTCCACTTGGATCGCGATCTCAAGCAGAGCAGAAGAAAAAAAAAAAAAACGACATTATCGAACAAAAACAAATTTCGAGAGTCGAAAGATTTTTGTCGAGAAAGTTCTAAACCCATTTTTTTTATTTTTTCTTTTCCTTCCCTGCTTTCTTTCTTCACTTTGTTTCATTCCATTTACTTGGTTCACCTCCAACACGGTCACAATTGGAGTCTGTTAGTTGCAGCAAGTTAAGCAAAATCACAGAAATCACCCTGGGTCGTATAAATTGATCACTCACGATTAATCTCACTGCATTCACGAATTAACGCTGGCGCCACCCCACATAATATTATTCCCTTTCTCCCATTTTTCCTTCGAATCACTGGAATCATTTACCCACATCATTCTATCATTCATCAGTCATAATTATTGCTTTATATACTAACGAATCATGTCTAAAATAGAGGTTGTCACTGAAAATGTCACCAACGGCCATACAGGGGAGACCCAAACGATACAGTATACTCAATCACAAATGGTGGGTCATGGATCGTTTGGAGTGGTTTTTCAAACACAGATCATGCCAAGTAACGAGATATGTGCTATGAAGCGCGTGCTCCAAGATAAACGATTCAAGAATCGAGAATTACAAATCATGAAGTTGGTTCATCATCGAAATATTGCCGATTTGAAATATTACTTTTACACCAATAACGACAAGAATGAATTGTACTTGAATTTGATATTGGAATTTGTTCCTGAAACACTTTACAAAGCTAGCCATTACTATGTCTCAAAAAGGTTGAGTATGCCGCCATTGGAAATTAAGTTGTACACGTACCAAATGTTTAGAGCATTGAACTACATCCATTCACAAGGAATATGCCATAGAGATATCAAACCTCAAAATCTTTTAATCAACCCCACTACCGGAGAATTGAAGTTGTGTGATTTTGGGTCGGCCAAGATTTTGAATCCACTGGAACCAAATGTGTCCTACATTTGTTCAAGATACTATAGAGCACCTGAATTGATCTTTGGAGCTACAAATTACACAACAAAGATTGATGTGTGGAGTGCGGGGTGTGTGATGGCTGAATTGATTCTTGGCCAACCATTGTTCCCCGGTGAATCAGGCATTGATCAGTTGGTGGAAATCATCAAGATCTTGGGAACACCTTCAAAAGAACAAATCAAGAGCATGAATCCAAACTACATGGAGCACCGATTCCCTCAAATCAAACCAATACCGTTGCACAAGATCTTCAAGAAAATGGCGCCTGATTGTATACAGTTTTTGATTAGGGTGTTGCAGTATAGTCCATTGGAGAGAATTAGTTGTATCCAAGCCTTGGTTGATCCATACTTTGATGAGTTGCGCAACCAATCAACAAAGTTGCCCAATTATAGAAAGTTGTTTTCACAGCAATTTCACCACAGTACCGCTGGCTCATTGGGTGGCCCAGCATCACACTCAAATGCTGCTCAATACCAGTTGTATGATTCTCAACCAGATATGAAGGATTTGCCAGAATTGTTTGATTTTGATGACCGAGAATTGAGTGTTGCTCCGCAATTCGACTCAGCATTGATTCCATCATGGGCTTGGAACCACTTGAATTTGAAACAAGGACCTATCAATAATTTGAATGAATTCGCGCCATTGACTAAAGAGGAATTAAAAGTTACATTAGAATAAAAGGAATGAGGACACAAGAGAGATTTTGTCATGAAGTGTCTTACTGTTTGAAATGATTGAATGAATATTGATAAAAAGGAGATGTAGAGGGACACAAGTAGATATTGTCCTTATTTGCATCTAACGGACTACAATGCTTTATAACGTATTTACAGATGAATGAAATTGTAATGCACTGAACAAACTTGGATCTCATTACTCTACCTCTTCGTAGTACTTGACATGAATCCATAAACTGCAACTATTGCACTGAACTATGATATCAAACCTGCCTCCGTCTTGATCATCTTCACTTTTGGTCCCTTTGGTAATCAAATCTTCTTCCGTCAAAACCATGCCTTGTTCACACTGACATCGAGGGCACATCTTGACGAACTGGACTTCATGGGCGTCAAGATCGGAGTTGCCATCGTTTACATCGTCGGCCACGCTATCCTCGCTTTTCTCCTTTTCTACTTCGATACATTGAAAATCATCCAAGGTGAATGAATCAAGACCATCACCAGTTAGATTAACGCCACTAATTTTGGATTTCGTTTGCAAGTCCGAGTCGTATTGCGCTCGCAATCGAGGTGAGGATAGTGTTGCGTATGCAGTGATGATCAGGTTGATGTCGGGGTTGGATGAAGTAGCTCTTGAATCAGAGGTCGCTGAGATTGTCGTTGTAGTTGTGGTTGTGGTTATAATCACCGATGGGTTCTTTTTGTCGGGGTGATTTGATAGTAGTTTCAGCTTGTAGGCAACCTTGATTTGGTCTTGGGTTGCGGTTGAGGGGATATTTAGTATCTCATAGTACGTGGGTTGTTGTATCATACTGTAATGTAGTGAGCATCGTACTTGGAGTTCTGGCTTTCGTAATCAATCAGACATCATCTCATTCAAGGAACAATTTTTTTTTTTTTTTTTCAGCCTTAAACCAAAGCCCGTTTATAGGTTTCTTTTGACCACTTAATCCAATAAGCGGAACTAATATAAAGAGCAGGCCATGCCGTCGTCCTCATCTTCACATATCAAAGTGGCATCATACACTGATGAGCCAGTTGCTGCAGTAGGGTCGTTTTTCAACGGGCTCTCCATCCCATCGTCAGCTGAATTTGACATTTACAAAAACAGAAAAACCAACGATTATCTAATCCACGGGGAGTCGGATCATTTGGAATACAATGGAGACTCATTGTCGACCCAAGATTTGAATGAATATGCAGTTGCCGTGTACGACCCCAACACCAAATCGGTTGAATTGTTCAAAACCCCATATTTCCAAACCAAAGTCACTTCTAAACAGTACAAAGTTTACAAGGGCCCTTCAGTTAGATCCACTGGGATTAAGAATATAACCCAGAGAAATGCGTTGGGAGAAGCGTTTGGTACCAAAAAGGCTAAACAAGCAATTACAAACTTGGAAAAGAACAGAATCGATGCTGATAAATTACAAGATATGGAAATGGACATTATTGATACTGTTCAGGACACAATTACAAATAACAATGTTGGAACATCAAACACTACCACAATTAATGAAGATTATTCCAATAGCACCGTTCCTAAAGCAAATGTCGATGCAACTAATGTTGAAGACATTTATCCTATCAAATCCATCATTCCAGCAAAGGATTGGTCGTATATCCGTGTTCAATCCATCTTTACTGATCCATCCCCCATTAGTCATTTCCCTTCATCACCTGATTTCATTAAACAACAATTACCTACAATTATCGAACAGGGAAACTTGGAAAAATTGCAAATCTTGTACTATGCATCATTACTATTTGCAATTTACGAAAACCGTCGCGTTAGATCCAAGGACCAATTGATGACCAAGTTGGATAACAAACCATCGGAGGCTTTAATCGATACGATTTTGAGTAATTTCACAATTGCGCGTACTTCGAAATTTGGTAAATCTAAAGACCGGTCATTTACAATTGATCCTCATAATGAAGACAAGTTGCTTTGTTATATGATCATTTTGATTTTACATTTATCAAACTTTTCAGTGGCGTTGAATCCCTTGGCCCGTGATTTGAAGTTGAAACCTACTAAATTGGTGGCCTTGTTTAGAGCTGTGGGGGCGATTATCAAATCGGCAACGGTGGGCGAGGCTGAAGCGTTGGGTATACCAAAGAGTAGTGTTGGTACGTACAAGATTGCTCATTTGAGAGTCCCTTTCAAAATGCCGGAACTAATGAGAAAAAGAGGTGGTGCAAAAAGGTAAATCCTTGCGTAATGAATGGTGTTTGTATTTCTTATTTCAATAAAACTTATAGTCTTCCGGATCAGCGACACTGTTGGATTCAATGGAATCATGAACAAACTGTTCCACAACGGTGAATGGAATCCGACTTGTAAATCTTCCTCCCGTAATCCGCAAGCCTTGATCAATTTCTCTATACATCCTGCTCAAAGTAGCAACAGTCTCCACTTGGAATTCTTCTTCTTCTTCTTCAAAATTGGGAACAACGATATATCCACAATTTACATAATCAGCTATAACTTCCCCATTAAACCGTTCGATGCGATCTCTAACCAACTGACTCGCTATGGATTCGCCAAGGACGTAGAAAGTTATTCCTTCAAACAAGTAGAATTTAGGTCTGATCGATTCATCCCAATCAAATTCTAGTCGCAACTGATTCACCTCGTTGCGAGTTAACCTCGGCGCATTAATTTGGTCAATGGGTGAATGAACAGTGTAAGAATCGCCAAATTCGTCAACTCGTTGATTATAAAGGTCCAAGTTCTGAGAATCAAATAGAAAACACGGTTCCATTTGGACTATATGGTTTCTTTTGATACATTCAAATATCCAAGATGGTCTGATTAGGTCCAAGCCTTGAACTAAATACCGCTGACTAGTTGGTAAATTCTTTTCGGTTATGACTAAAATCTGCAAGCTTGTCTCGGCATCAATTGAGTTTACCAAATGGCCTCCAAACCGTTTGACCAAAGTCTTTAATTCTTCAATTGTGATAGTCCCACCATGTGGGTCACGTTTGTCGCTCAAGATTAAAAACTCAAAGCTTGCAAATAAATCCAGCTCAATTGCAACCTGTTTCAAATCCAGTGGTTCATTGAAAGATGTCAATTTAGTCAATTCCTTCTTTTTCGTCGTTGCCGCTTGAGATTTGAGACTCAAATCTTGCATATAGTTTTGCTTTAATTCAACATACTCTTGCATGGAAATACACTCTTCAACTGACTTATCGTCCCGTATACGTCGACAATGCATATTGTGTAATGTTGTCCCCACGGCAAATGTAGCCTCGGGTCTCACATCGACTGATCTTGCCCGGATTTCCAAAACTAGTGAATGCTTTGGATCAATCCAGAAATCAGGCTTCTTTCTACCAAATTTAATCAACAGTGGTGGTGGCATTTGCTGTGCAGTATTGACCCATCGACCATTTGTCAATCGTTCAATCTTGTCAAATTCTTCAATTTCAAACCCATTAGCGCACATGCAAAAACTGTAATAAGCTCCATAGTCTGCGCTTTCTTGATCTCTATTTTGCAAACCCATCATGTAGGAGCTCTTAACTCCTGGGTTCTTTCCAATCACTACAAGATCCAAATTCTCTCCAAATTTCTCCAAGTATTCAGGTTTGACTTTGATCCAGTTGGGGTTTCTAAACCCATCAATGACATATCTCAGTTGCACATGCTTCAACACTAACCCTTCACTTCGACTCGTTACAACTTCGCGTATAGCCTTTTCAATGTCAGCACTACTAGAACCTAATCTAGCGTCATGAACTTCGAATCTATAAGGGACGGATTTGATTATTCGATCCAACACGTTTTTTCGAAAGAATAACGGATAATTGCTCAAATCGCGACCATTCAAGTACAAAATGTCAAATATTATGTAGTATGGGTGACTTGTTTGTTGGTCATAGTGATCAATAGTGGTAAATTGTCGCACACTTTCTTGAATCGCCAGCGACTTCAAGGTGCCAAATGGTAATATTGCCTGCCGTTTGTAATCGTAAGCCACCATCTCTCCGTCAAGAATTATAGAGTCAATGTTGTTGGCGAATGCGTCGCGAAGGTATTTTGTCAAAGATCCAAACTGGAAGGACTCCCCATAGAGAAAGGAATAGTCTTTTAGACGTCTTGAGAAAAACTTGAATCGATTGCCCTCCTTGTGTAACATCATTCGATCACCATCCATCTTCTCCTCAATATAAAACTTGCTTTCCAATTGCAATTGGTTAAATAATCCTTCATACTGTGGGTCCATTTCCTGCTTCTTTTGTAGTTTACGAACAACGACATTGTAATTTGTTGTCAATTTCTCTGCCAATTGGGGTTTGAACTTGTACCGGGGGTGAATTGCCAATTCCCCTCTATCAAATCTCTTGTTGGGATCAGTCAACAAGTTGAACGTAGTTTCCAAGTTGTTGCAAATGCTGTACAATCTGTACCCATCAGGATGCCAACTATTGAAGAAATACTTTTCCATATGAATTAAGATCGGTTTCTTTAATACAATTTGAATCAACCATCGCACTTCTTCAATTCGTAAATTATCAAATAATGGTTGTAAAATCTCCGAATGATCTTGGGATTGCTTTGCCATGGATAAGTCATCCAAAATGGAATCGATTTGAGGAACAGTATACTCTTTGCAACGCTCCACAAACGGTCTGCGTGTGGCTATTATTCTTGCTGATTGTAATGGCAAATCCCTAATTTTCCGTTCATCAACAGCAAATCGCTTAGATTTTTGATACAGTCGATTCCAAAAGTGAAGTAGATTATATTCTTCGGTATCCTTGGGGATCTTGTACATCTTGATAATGAGTCGCGCCAAAGCAACCTCCTTTATGAAATAGAGCCGACTGGCCTTTTCTGGAAAGATGAGTTTTGCCGATTGAAGTATATCATTTCCAATATGGGTGCGGAATGTGGCAATAAAGTCATTGATGATTTGTGCCCTGCGTTCGGTGATGGTTGATGCTTCTTGCAAATTATGACGGTTCACTGCATCGAGTTTATCAAACAATTCATTGGCAAGTAGTGTGAATGTTGGATCTATGTTATTTGGTGGCGGTGGTAAAACATTGTCGAGCAAGCACGACGACATACGTGGACAACGATGTAGAGATCAACGAAGTTAGAACGTGGAAAGTGTTAATGTCTGGGGAATCAACAAGGGCGGCGCTACCATAGACATGGCTTTGCAACTTACAGTATCTTTTTGCAGAGACTGCCGTTGTATTGCCTGCCTGTGACTCAGTTGAGTTTTAGATGATTCTTTGAATGCTGTCACATTTACGATATGCTATCTTATCGATGCGCTTGCTAGCTCAGTTCCCACATCTCAAATCAAAATGAGGAATGTGTTGAAAGCGAAACACTTTTTAGGAAGTTCTAATAGAACAGTTTCCAATTTGAAGCCCTTGATTGAGGCAAGAAATACTCTAAGCTGAAAAGATTTCACACAATTATCAGCAGCAGTACTCTTTGTGGGGTACCCACTTGGCATTTAAATGTTATGCTCTTGAAACTAAAAGCTTTGCAGTCGTCAATCCTGGAAAGTACAAGGACACTCCCCTTTGATATAAAAGACGAGCTTCTCTTCTCTCAAGATGGAGCTCATTTTTTGGACCAATTTCGGTCACGCATCAAATCTCAATGAAAACGCAAACGTTACTATTGTTGCTAAGTGCATGCTGCTTTGCTTCAGCCGTTTCAAATGACAGTAAAAGTACAGACAAAGGTAAGGGTAAGGGCAAGGGTAAGGGCAAAGGTAAAAGTAAAGGCAAAGGCGAAGGCAAGGGGGGTAACTGGGGGCATAACGTAACTTCGCACAATGCCAATTCAACTTCGAACTTGACTTCCACTGCCACCGCAGCTAGAACCACTACTCAAGTTGGTGATGCTGTTAAAGGTATGAATATTGCTGGTGCCGTGGGCGCGTTGGCCGTTGGTGCCGTGTTATTGTAAGAGGGTTGCTGGTGGGACGAGATGATGGTATAGAGATGAGAGGATTATAGTTTTATATGTTTTTTTTCTTAGGAGTTTGCGAAATATATATCTAGTTAATTTGCGATATCATTTGTAGTGATTGGGGTTGGAGAGGCATTGTCACATGACTCGTTGAGTGGAGATTAATTTCCGTTCGGAAAAAAGTTGACGTTTCCATTTTTAACTCCGCTCAGGAAAATGAAATGCTCCATACGAATGCATCGAAGTGTATTTCCAGAGACAAAGGGCGACTAATTGCAAACTGGCTATGGGAAAGGGATGATAAATTGAAAAAAAAAAAATTGTCCCTTGAAGTTCAACTTTTCTCTTCTCCACGAAGCACATTCATCAACAAAGCATGCCTGCAGCAGATCGTAAAAAGGTTGCATTAGTCACTGGTGCATCATCGGGAATTGGGTTTGCTACCTCAATTGAACTCGCCAAAAGGGGATATGTTGTTTTTGCAGGTGCAAGAAGGTTGGAGCCAATGGCTAGACTAAGGGAAGATTATGGTGTAAATATCTTCAAGTTGGATGTTACTGACTTGCAAAGTGTCAAGGAGGCCAAAAGTTACATTGAAAAAGTGACAGGAACAAGCTACTTGGATATCTTATTCAACAACGCTGGTCAAATCTGTACTATGCCTGCAACTGACGTTACTGACAAACAAGTTGAACAATGTTTTGAGGTGAATGTGTTTGGAGCAATGCGTATGGTTAGAGAGTTTGTGCCTCTTTTGATCAATGCCAAAGGTCTTGTTGCCTTCACAGGTTCAATTGCCGGAGTCAATCCATTTCCATTTCAAAGTACATACACAGCAACGAAAGCTGCAATTGAGCTGTACGCCTCGGTTTTGAGGATCGAGTTGAAACCTTTTGGAGTCAAGGTGATCAATTTGATCACAGGGTTGGTTGGAACAAACATTGAGGACACGAGGGATTTGCCAGAGACATCTCTTTATAATGTTCCAGGAATGGAGGAGTCATTTGAAGAGAACAGGAAAAGTGTCACCAGGAACAATCCAACACCGGCGGATGTTTATGCCAGACAAGTTGTAAAGGACTTTGAGAATGCCAAGTTGGGAGGCTCGTTGCACTTGTACCGCGGCAAAATGGGATTTCTTTTGGGATTTGTTGCCCCTCTTCTTCCAAGAACCATACACGAGTCAACACTCATTCGCAGTCTCAAGCTTGACGGTCCATTTGAGTACATAAAAAAGAAATATTCTTCGGGTACAATAGCTTAACCTGGATGTTGTGTATAGTAGATTATTTTACAAGTGATCCCTTTTGATAGGCACAAAGTGACCCAATTTCGTTGATGCAAAAATTCGTACTTGTTAGAATTGACTTCTCTTGTAGATATGCTTGAGCCTTCAATCACTCAACTCCAAGGACATGCTGCTATCATGTAAAAACCACTTGATAAAGAAAAAACGATTTACAGGAAAATCTACTTGATAGTTTTGTGTCGCACAGTAAAAATAAAAAAATCCCCAGAAAATTCAAAAAATCGTTCTGGCCAACTGCTATCTTTCACACAACACAACAACCCTAGCCTCTCCAGAAAATGCAGATGCCATCAAGCTCGTTACCAACAGAAGACCTCAACCCAACCGATGCAAATGTCGAGAATCAGGAAAGTAATATGTCCGGGAGCAAGGGAAAGCAAAAGAAAACAAAGTCGTCCAATCTATCAGAGGAAGAGAAAAAGGTATGGTCCATCAAAGATGAGGGTGTTCCTCAGTTGCATCATCAACGTTACTAACCGCGTCCTGTTCTTTTTTTTAGGCACACCATATAGCTTCAGAACAGAAACGAAGAGAAAATATTCGAGCTGAATTTGATAAACTAGTGTCGCTCACGCCAAGTTTGACTGCACAAGAGAGCAGGTCAGAATTGAATATCTTGACTAAAAGTGCCGACTATATTGATCAATTAAAAGAGGAGAACTTGAAGTTGATTGAACTTTGCCGACAAAAGGGGATTGAAGTTCCAGAGGAATTGATTTATAAAGGTCCACAAAATGATGGGAGTGACATTGCTATATAGTTTAATCTATATTGGTTATTAATTGACGCGTTTTATGATTATTACTATTCAATAACTCGTTCTCGTCTCACAATGAGGCAGTATTTGTATTCTTTCCCTTCGACGTTGTACACATTACGAACAGGGAAGAATTCCACGTTCAAATTTGGTATCGTTTCACTTGCCAACAATGTTGCAAAGCACAGCAGTACATTGAGATATTCTCGTACTACTGTGAAGTCTGATGTGAATAACGACATGAATCTGTACGATCCATTGGCAATAGTGCATTCACTAGAAAAATCGAATTGTTGAATTTGGGGCTCATTAAATGTTGCACTAGCATCTTCTTGTTCTTCTTCTTGTTCTTCTTCTTCATCATCATCATCATCTTGGTAGCTTGGCAACTCTTTGAAGCTGTATCCACCCCACTCCACATCGGCACCTCTAGGAAGACCACGTACTTCAGAAACAACCAAGTTTTGAGACAGTGAAGTCCAATTCTGTTCTCTTGTGCTTACATATTGATTCCAACAATCTAGAACGATAGGAACAAATGCAGTATTTGTGACAAAACAAGTGATCACAGCCGGGTTTCGCACATCAATCAACTCCACAACTCGGTTTAAGTGTTGGAGCGATAATGCCGCATTGAAGGCAATGTTATTCTCTGAGATATCCATAGTTGCCGGAATCAATGGAATCTGTCCTGATAAACTGGCAAGTTTGTATGGCTTTTGTGAATCGATTATGCTTTGCGAGTAAGGGCCAATGTTTTGTGGTGCCCAGTACGATCTTGACCGTATGTGTATTCCTGTTTTGGGTTGAATATTTTTGAGAACCACACACGATATTTGAATTGTACTAGATATATCAGTCTCGAGACATATTCTTGATGGTGGTAGGTAAATATCTTTAAAGAAAGTGGCGTAAACCTTGTTCATTCTGGCAAATAGGGTCATATCCGACAATAGAACATTTATGTGTTGTACGTCATTAAAACCAAGTTCATGCTCATTCAATATTGATTGCAATTGCTTGAATATACCTTCAGTCTGACCTTCTACTGTTCCCAGATTTGAAGTTAGGTTACTGACATAAAGTTTCGTTGGTGTGTTTATGACATTGATTGGTGGAATGTAGGAACTGAAAGTTCCTTCCGGGCTAGGTGGTGCTACATCTTCATGCAAATGGTCTGACTGTGCAGCATCGGCCAATTCATGTTGTAGTAAAGGAGGTGCTTGTAGAAGTGGACATTCAAATGCCAATTTTTCGACCAACTGGACTTTCAATTTCAAATAAAAAACATCCCCCGGATGAATTATCACCTTTTGATCAACAATTTCAAGTTTCTTGTGCTTAAAAAATGGACTATCAAGGACAATTGTTTCGAACTCGCCCCCTTCTCCACATATGTGAACATCGTACATTTGATTGAGTTTTAGCAAATGAGGGTACACTTCTTGTAATGCTTTCCCCAAGTGTTTGGCGTTCAAGCCAATGGCAGCTACTTTGATGAGTCTTGCGTCAAGTCCACTCTCGCACATCTCCAACATAAGATCATTCTGGTTCCTTTGCCAAAGGTAGGCCAACGAAGTCAATCCCAATCTATCACATACGTTTTCAACTCTAGTTCTTTGATAATGAGAAAGTATAGCTCCACAACTGACACCTTCAATTTCAGGATGTTTACTCTTGACTGTTGATAGTAGTTTATACAAGTCTTCAATCTCATCGTCCTTGGTATATTCATATTCTAGATTCTGGTTTGATGATTTGCCAACAATTTTCTGTCTATAAAGAGGGACTTCAAGACATTGGCTGTAGTAGTCGATGATATCATGGCCCACAGTTTGAAACATGAATGAGTCTATTTCATCGTTGGACTCGTCTTGAGGGTAAAGATTTGCAATTGCAACTAATTCATGGCCCTGTGATAGGCAGTGGTATATATTAAAGAACGAATCTTTGCCTCCAGATATCAATGCAACAAACTTCATTATCAATCATCAAGAGTACCAATTGATTTTGGGGTTCCTATTGCTACCATTTTTCAGTCAACTTCGTGTCCTGTATATAGATATCGCATTGAATTGGAAAAGAAAAAAATAAAAAATAAAAAAATCTTTACTCTCTGGGCTACTCACTCACTCACTCAATTCACTCACAGTAAAACTTAGTAATATTAGGTAAATGTCTTGGAAAAAGAGAAAAGAAAAAAAAATTAAAAGAATTTCATCTCAAAAATTTTTCACGTCTTTTCCATTTTCTTTTCCTTTTCCTTTTCTTCAACCAAGTCAGTACTGATACATCATGCCACGTATGTTTTTCTATTTACCAAGACTACATATATTACTAATCTAGAGACAAATATTTGATAGACAAACTTCATTTTGAACGATTTCATAGTTGTGTCCCTCAATCCTTTTTCCAATTAATATTGGATATGTCGAGGTTGACTATGCTTCCTGGTCGTTGAGGTTCGGGTCCTCCTTTCAGTGATTAACTGAGTATCCAAACTCAATCATTGAATGCTATACAAACCTTATCTTTATTACGTGTCCTGAACTCCCGACACTTCAGACACAATTAAGAAACATTGACGAGATGTTGAATGTTCAATTGCGGTACTACCTAGTGTCATGCTGCCCATGCAGTGCTTAACACCAGTGTGTTGCACTTGTTTTAAACGGGTGGGTGCAAAGTACTGCTTTGACGTCACATCTTACAATGAAAGGTTTTGTAAAAAATGCACTTCGATTTTGATTTGACGGAAACTTTTTGTTCTACTGTTTTGGAGTAAAATACCCTCGCAACCTCTCTATTGAAATCCCTCTAGCTTCCTTGATGAACTTTTTTGTATTCTAACATATCTTTATAGGTGCTCCAAGAACTTACTCAAAGACTTACTCCACCCCAGCTAGACCATACGAATCAGCTCGTTTGGATGCTGAATTGAAATTGGCTGGTGAATACGGTTTGAAAAACAAGAGAGAAATCTACAGAATCGGTTTCCAATTGTCCAAGATTAGAAGAGCTGCTCGTAACTTGTTGACCAGAGATGAAAAAGACCCAAAGAGATTGTTTGAAGGTAATGCTTTGATTAGAAGATTGGTTAGAGTTGGTGTTTTGTCTGAAGACAAGATGAAGTTGGATTATGTCTTGGCTTTGCAAATTGAAGATTTCTTGGAAAGAAGATTGCAAACTCAAGTTTTCAAATTGGGTTTGGCTAGATCAATCCACCACGCTAGAGTCTTGATTACTCAAAGACACATTGCTGTTGGTAAACAAATTGTCAATGTTCCATCATTCGTTGTCAGATTGGAATCCCAAAAACACATTGACTTTGCTCAATCCTCCCCATACGGTGGTGGAAGACCAGGTAGAGTTAAGAGAAGATCTCAAAACAAGAAGAGTGAAGGTGGTGAAGATGCTGAAGAAGAAGAAGAATAAATGGTTTAGCCTTGACACAGTTTATACTTTTACTTTTCACTTTTTATCTTTTTTTAAACATGTAAATTAATAATACATATCAATATACATTGATCGGATACGGGATAGGAAGGAGCTTGTATTGGATTATGGTCGAATCTGGTAAGATATGTTGGTTCTGGTTGCAAAAAAGAGCCCGTAGTCATTTGTGTCACGTGCGTTTTGAAATAGGGCTATAAACACTGCTCATATCTATTGTATTATATATAAACTGTTTTTCCCAGTTCTTGTTCTCTGTACACTACCACACACAAAAAAAATCAATTGCACTTGGTAGTGCTAATATGAATTCTCACTGTGCACACACACACACACTCTCTCTCTCTCTCTCTCACTAACAAAAAAATTGATTGAAATTTTTTTTTTCTTTCATACAAGGAAGACCTCTTATAACATCACCAACAATATACAAAGATGGGTAAATCGTATGTGATAATGCCAAGAGACGATCTGAGGAGGAAAGGATACAAGGGAGCTTATAATGCATGGAGGGATAGCGTTGGAAACAGAATGGCGGATATACTGATGTCACGCAAGTTCGAAAATTTATGACAATCAATCAAGGTATTCAGCGTTTATGTCCAAGTACAGTGAGAGTATCAAAGCTTGAAGAGTCATCGTCGCGTATAGAAACCACTGGAGTACCAATAGTATTTCTCCTAGTTCACTCAGCCCATTTGCAAATCAGATATTCCACATCACGGCACAGCAAATCCCCCTCTCCTCCTCCTCCCCCGCTGTCCACACGGATCGTTCATTCTTACTCATTTTTGAGCTAATTACTAACAAATGCATTCTCTAGACACGGTTACAGATCAGGTACTCGTTACGCTTTCCAACGTGACTTCAAAAAACATGGTGCCATCCCATTGTCTACCTACTTGAAGGTTTACAAAGTTGGTGACATTGTTGACATCAAAGCCAACGGTGCTATCCAAAAGGGTATGCCACACAAATACTACCACGGTAAGACTGGTATTGTTTTCAACGTTACCAAGTCCTCCGTCGGTGTTATCATCAACAAGGTTGTCGGAAACAGATACATTGAAAAGAGAGTAAACTTGAGAGTTGAACACGTGAAACACTCTGCTTGTCGTCAAGAATTCTTGGACAGAGTCAAGTCAAACGCTGCCAAGAAGAGAGAAGCCAAAGCCAAAGGTGAATACGTCAACTTGAAGAGAGATGCTGCTAAGCCAAGAGGTGCCACTGTTGTTTCTGCTAAAGAAAACATTCCTCAAACCTTGGCTCCAGTTCCATACGAAACTTTCATCTAATCTACATTCATCAAAGACAAAATCACAAACCACTCTCCACATTTTCAACACTTCCCCACCCCCTGTTTACATTATTTGTTTTATATTCTATACGATATAAAATTAATGCACGTATAAAGTGACGCAATAGGATAAGATATTTGTAGAGCTTGCACTGTAGAGTTCATATTGTAGATGCTGTATGTGCATTCTTCGAGTAACAAATGGCACCCTAACTTTACAATTCTACGAGTCTCCGTTTTTTTGTTTTTTTGTTTTTTTTTATTGGGGATTTTTCTGGCGTTGTTTGAGAATCGTGGTAACCAACTAACTAACTGTTTAGATCTACATAGATGATGACAGACGACAACAACACGAGCAAAACTACTCCCAACGTGTTTGAGCATGCTTTACAAACATGGATTGAAATAGACTTACCAAATTTGCAAAAAAGACTTGATGAACAAGGGTTAGAAATCAAAGAGGATCAGAAAACGTCGGTCCTAAGCCGAAAGAACTTAGCCACAAAGACTAAAGAATTTAGAAAGTTGGAGGACGCAGATAAGCTCGAGCAGATCAAACCACTTTTGAAATTATACCAAAATGAAATTGATAGTCTAACTAACAAGGGCAAAAACGTTGAGAATCACTTTTTCGGTGTGTATCGAGTGATAGCAGAAGCACCGGATCCACGCCCATTGTTGGAAATGTCACTAGATTCGGTGATTGAGAGTAAAGATGCGGCTAAGCTTAGAAGTGAAGTAACAAGGTTGGAACAGGAGTTGGCTAAAAAGGCCGATTATGATCAGTTGAAACAACGCTTACTTTCCAATGAACAAAAATCGGCTGAGCTTTTGAGTAATCGAATAAAAGCTAAGGAGAATGAGTTTAAAGCGATGTTGGAGGAGAAGGAAAAGAATTGGAAAGAAAAGGAGAGCCAGTTTGAAGATAAGTTGCTAACAGCGCAGAAACAAATTGAAGAATTAAGAGCTTTCAAGGAGGTTTCGGATCTTCAATTGGATAACCAGAATAGAAATAGTGCTAGTAAAGAGTTGCCATCTGCCTCAGTACTAGCGGAACTCGATATGGTGAGAAGGGATGCTGAGCTGGCAAAGAAGAGGATTTTCGATCTCGAAAAGAGGAATGAGGATTTGAGACGAGAAATATCAAAGTCCAAGAACGATAATGACGCTGATGTTGTACGTAATGAGTGTGATAAGAAAGTACAAGAAGTTGAAAGCGAAAATGTGCTACTTGTTGCTAGTTTGGATCAGGTGCGAAAGCAATTGACCGAAGCTTCCAAGGGGTATGAAACAAAGATTGAGTCTATAAATAGAGAGAACTCACAAATGAGTCAAGAAATCAAGAATTTGAAACTGAGACTAAGCAAGACATCCGATTACGAGGAGATAAAACTGGAACTTCATTTGCTTCGTCAAATTGAGTTTGGGCAGGGTGATGAAGAAGATGATAATAGTGAACTCGGTCAGAGTGTAAAGTTGGATTCGATGGTGATTGAAAGAAACAAAGTCATGACACAAGAGTTGGCGCAGTATAGATCACAGCATAATGATTTGGTAACCAAAATTGACTATCTTCAAAGTCAAGTTGACGCTTCTGCTCAAACTATAGCCTCATTGAAACACTTGAACGAGAAGTTGGAGAATGATTTAGCAGATTTGCAAGAATCAAATGGCTCCAATAGATTCAATGATAATGCAAGTTTGATTTCAGGTATGAGCCGATTCACAAGACCATCGCATCTTCGAAGTGGTAGTATAATATCTGGCATGACGGGAGATAATAAAGGTGTTAATGGTTCTGACGAATCTTCAATTTTGCCCATCATTACAAAACAAAGGGATAGGTTTAGGGAAAAGAATAATGAACTCGAAGATGAGCTTCGCAAACTGCAAAACAAGGTCAATGAACTCAAACGTCAAGTCAACTCATTGAAACAAGATAATGAAGAATTGTACGAACGTGGGAGATACTTGGCCTCTTTCCAAACACCAGGGACTAAAAATATCACCACTACTGCATCAGGAAGGAAATTTCTCAACCCGAAGCCAAATGTCGATTTAGAGCGCAATGATGGCGAGTATCAACGCAATTACGAAAGAAAATTGCACCCTATTGAACAATTCCGAATTAGAGAACAAGAGAGAATCAGTTCACGATTATCACCGTTGGAGAGATTGTTTATATCGTTAACGAGAGCTATCTTGGCAACGAGATTAACTCGAATGGTGTTTTTTGCGTATTGTTTGGGCCTTCATATAATTGTCATGTTTATTACGATTTACGCCATGAACATACACACCTCGTTGATTCCGGAGGTGGGGTTGAATAGCAGCACTGGTGGTGTTACTACAAGTAGTGTGGGATCTTCTCAAATGGTTGAGAATGGCGGAGTCGTTTAAAGCGTGTGTAATTTTTGTAGGGGGAGGAGGGACGAGGGACGAGGAGGAGAAAATGGGCGTTGAACTAGGATAGCAGTAGCCCCTATAATATACTCACCGGGGAAGATGAAAGGGTAGCTCTACAATGTGACGTGGTTGTAGCTTTTTACGTTTAAGTTCTTTCCGGGTTTTAACATGGTAGTTCCTTTTGTGTACATGAAGATTGCTGTCACTGGTGATACGTCACTCCACAAAAAGATTAATCGATTTCTTTTACCACTTCCTTTTCCATGAATCGTTTACTCCGCAACTTTCTATTGTTCGTATCACTATACATAATCTACAAATACACATTTGCCCCCTCATTCCAACAGCAGTCTACATCCATAATGGCTGACTCCAACGACAACAAACAAGGCATTTCCGACAACAAACCAAAAGAAATAATGGTTGAAATCGGTGGCAAGCAAGTTCCATTGTCAAGGATCAGTAAACCGCACGCCGTTGTCCTTCCCAATTCAGAAAATTTCCCTGATTTGGAAAAGTCTTCTAAACAAAAGGAAGACGTAAAGGCATTCGGCCAAGCGGTGCAAGATCCCGGTAAGCAAAAGCAACAATTCGATGCTGCTTCTTTCCCTGATGTTGAGCCAGAAGCTAAGAAGAGAGAGGAGGAGTTGGAGAAAGCTCGCGCAAAGAAGAATGATTGAGAGGGGAAATAGTTATATAGGTCTTGGTTTCAATTCAAATTTGTTTGATTTTATTCGCTTTAAACGTAGCTCGGAGCTGAAGTTGATCCACGTGCAGCATTTAACTGGGTTGAGACTTTTTGCAGAAGAAACTGTAGAGAGTCAGTTTTATAATTTTCTACAGAGTAATAGATGACATCGTAAAGCTACGGTGTGTTACACGATCTGTATCTGATGTCTCTTTCGAAAGCAATTGGCTTTGGCTGAAAACGTGGGGGGAGGGGATGGCGTTGCATTTCTCCGATTATCGCACACTTGCTTCTCTCCTTATCTGGGTGCGGTAGAGACCACAAACAAAATTAACATCACTTGATAACCAATTGTACTTCCAACATTACACACGCCAACTACTAAACTACATGAAGTATTCAGAAAAGAGAGACCAAAGGATCTACAAAGTTGCTTGGCTCGCCATTGTTACTTTCGTTGTCAATTTGCTATTCCTAGTTAACCATCATATTGTCAACCTGGACGCACTTTTTAAAGCAGCACCGGTGACTGTACAACACTTGGATGACCTGTATATCCTTGATGTCGCAGTCTCCGGCTGCATTGCCTACAACAAAAGGAATCCAGATTGTGGCAAACCTAAATCACAAGATGGTAAGTTCGGCGACATATCGGAATTCCAAGGCGGTTGGGTTTCGTTGGACAAGGACTTATGTCTTGGGTTATCGTGGTTCAGAAAAGAAAAACTATGGGTCAAGAAAATCAACCATGACAATTACCAAAAATTAGCTGAAAAGACAAAAGCGGATGCTGTTGTTGTGGATATTGCTGTAGATGAAGATGGTGAACTGACCAAACGCGGGTGGGAGTATAGATCAAATGGGGTTTGGATAAAATATGGTCCTCATGATCGAAATGAAGCTGTCACTGAGATTAATGTACTCTTTGGCCAGGATGCTGTTGACCCCAGACCCAATTGGTCATTTGTTGATACCTCAATTAAGAATGTGTGCAACATAGTTGGTTATGCTGCTTATTTGTCATTCCGTCGTGGTCCCAAACTTGACTACAAAAAGGTGTTCAACAAGCCCTTGAAAATGAATGACAACAATGAATTCAAGATTTTACAAGTGGCCGACTTGCACTTTTCGACTGGTGTGGGTGTCTGCTTCAACGCAGAACCTCCATCGTCGACAATTGGATGCCGTGCCGATCCCAGGACGTTGAAGTTCATCAACAAGATCCTTGATATCGAACAGCCTGATTTAGTTGTGTTGTCAGGGGACCAAGTATTTGGCTATACTGCACCAGACACTGAAACTGCAGCGTTGAAAGCGTACAGTCCATTTATCGAGAGGAAAATCCCATTTGCAGCTGTATTAGGGAACCATGACGCTGAGGGATCTTTGCCGGCCAAAGAGTTGATGCAGTTGTTTGCTGATCTTCCTTATAGTGTTGGTGTTGTTGGTCCCGAATCGATTGACGGGTATGGAAACTATCTCACGACAGTACAAGGAAATTCAAACACTTCAGTAGCTTTGGCATTTTACTTTATCGATTCGCATGATTATAGTCAGAACAAGGAGGAGTATCCTGGATATGACTGGATTAAGCAGAGTCAATTGGATTACATGAAAGAGGAAGCAAGGTTTATTAAAGATGGGATTGCTGAATTTGAGAAGGAGAAGGTCAAGCAAGATGGACAGATCAAAACCAAGAAACACTTGTCAATGGCCTTCTTTCACATTCCATTGCCCGAGTTTAAAAACACCACGGAAACGCTAGTTGGTACACGCATGGAAGACAGTGGATCACCGTTGTACAATTCTGGTGCACGTGACGCATTCCAAGAACTAGGCGTCAAGGCTATTAGTATTGGCCACGACCATTGCAATGACTATTGTTTATTGGATAAACGGAAATCATCTCCGACAGAGGAGAATCAAATATGGTTATGCTATGCTGGAGGTGTCGGGCTAGGTGGATATGGCTGTAGTGGATACGAGAGAAGAACTAGAACTTATGTGTTCAACACGGCAAAGGGTGAGATCAAGTCTTGGAAGAGAGCTGAGAACGAACCAGAAGAAAAGATTGATGAGCAGGTGTTGGTATCAGGAGGTGCTATTGGGAATTGGTTTTAGAAATTTTTTAGAATTAAAGAGAGAGAGATTCTTGAGCTTATTGAACTTGTGGGTAGAGTGTAGTTTGTGATTTCAAAAGTGATGTAGGGTCTATAGCAAGGTATCGCATGTGGTTCCAAAATACGGCGAATGGAACATCATATAATCCACATTCAATGTTGAAACACACACACACCAGAACGATTTTGCGACACCAAAACAATAAAAAATAAAAAATAAAAAAAGCCACTTTTTGCCAAATCACTCGCGTTATCAATACATAGGTGTGCCTTGTGTTAGCAAGAACATGTATTGGAAAAGCATTCAAACATCGAGGTTGACCGAAAGCACCAATATCTAAAGTCAGCAAAAGGATAACTTGTTCAAAATGAGCACGCCTGTCATAGAGTCAAATGAGGAACCAAATCACACGATTGAAAAGACTGAAATTAAAGAATTGAAAGCATGGTTAGCCAAATCTAATTGTCAACACTTGTTACCAAAATTCATTGATAATGGAATCACAACCGAACTCTTACCAGAGTTGGACTCGTTCAGTTTAAAAGAGATTGGAATTAACAAGTTAGGGGACCGGTTACGGTTGGAAATTGCCATAAATGCATTGAAAGTTGAGAATTTGAAAAGCTATATTGATATCAATGAGTTGTACAAACGATTAAACTTGGTGATGAATACAGCAACACCGACTACCGGGAATGATATTTATAATCTTAGCTCAACTAATTTAGCAAGGTCCAACAGCGATGCAACTTTACCACAATTGAGTAGTCTTAATTTGAACAGCTTGAATAATCAGGAAGTACCACTGCTGCAACTGCTGCGACTACAACTGCAGTTGCAATTGCAACAGCCGCCAACTCCCAATAAAGACTCCAAGAAGACAATCACCTTCATTCTACAAGATGGAAGTACTAAGAGAGTCAATATCACTGGCTGTTTCAATGCACAAGCCATCAAACGAAAGATTGCCAAGAAATTGGGGTTCAAGTCCCATCTGAACCAATTCGATACTTATATACAATCACCTGACAATGAATTTAGAGACAAAGGGGTTCATGGGGCCGATTCGTCAGTGTTGCTCTTGTATGACGTTGAATTAGTGACTATTTGCTACTCGCCAGACAGAATGGAAAAGCACAGGATCATATTGGTTCCCAAGGGCGAAACACCGACAAGAGCAGCCATTAACGCGTCAGAAGCAATCATGAGTAAATACGAAGGGACAAATCTAGCACATGAGCAGCGAAAAGGAGATTCACTGTTATTGAATGATCACGCAAGACCAAATATGAGAAACTTTTTTGGTCAAAGACCACCTAGTGAATTGATTTCTTCAAACTTGGCCGAGTATTTCCCGGATACGAAACAAAGGGATTTGGAAAAGACGGTGAGGAATTCAGTACGACACAGTGTTAGGCTAAGCAGACGGCTCAACTTGCCAGTGGGGACGTTTTCTTCCAGTTCGGTGGCATTGAATCCTCGAGCTTCAATGATGAGCAACTCTACTGGCTGGCTATCCCATCGAGCATTGAGTATTTCTTCTGGCGAACAATCCGGCTTTGGTCTTGCTGGGATACGAAGAGAGCAACTACCTCATCGAACAGTTGGAGATATCATGGTGCATAATATATCCGCTATTGATGAGGCAGTTGTGAACAGCGATACAGCAAGCATGTTTAGTAAACCTACAAGCCAAGTTCAAAACTACCGTCATTATTCGCCAGTATTGGGAGGTAATAATGCAGTGGGGTCGCCTCCGATGAACTCACAACTTTCAAAAGTACTGTCATATCATCAAGACGCACAGTCCGTGGTTAGTAATGTCAGTGCAAGTGCGCTACATCGAATATCGTATTTTCATCCAGAGCTTGAAGCTGAGGATGGTGATTCTGATGAAGTTGGACGCGCTGTTGAAAACCACAGACATTCTACAATACAATTGTTAGACTCCACTGCGTCTGATGATGAGCTTGAAGAAATTGACGACACTGCCATTGGTGATGATTTAGCCACAACTGGTTTCGATAGTGGAGTCCCTGACAATTGGTTGAAGGGCGCTAAAATTGGGTCCGGCAGTTTTGGAACTGTTTATCTTGGCATGAATCCATATACTGGTGAATTGATGGCAGTGAAGCAAATTCCTTTGCATGGAAGTCCTAACAAATTGAAGGACCAGATACAGAAACTGTCACAAAGAGCAAATGTGCCGGATAACAAGGACAAGTATCAACATCGAGAAAGTGCAATTTTTCGTAAAAATAAGGGACTTGAACCTACTTCGAAGACTTCTACGCCCGGTTCGAACCATTCACAACAGGACTTGAATGCAGATTACTTTGCGCCTCCACCATTGCCACACAAGGATCAATCAACACCAACTCCAGTTCTGCAAAAGATTGCTGATCAAGAAAGAGAAATGATGTTGTTGAAAGATTTGAATCATGAGAATATAGTGCGATACTTTGGAAGTTCTTCTGATGAAAATTATCTCAATATTTTCCTTGAGTATGTTCCTGGAGGCTCCGTGCAAACAATGTTGAATTCTTATGGGCCATTTGAGGAGCCATTGATACGTAATTTCATTAGACAAGTCCTAATTGGGTTGAATTACCTTCATGGAGAAGATATCATTCATCGTGATATCAAAGGAGCCAATATATTGATAGACATAAAGGGGACCGTCAAGATTGGTGATTTTGGAATTTCAAAAAAAGTCAGCACAATTGATGAAGAGGATGAAAACTTGAAGAAAAACGGAAAGAGAGCATCATTACAAGGATCAGTGTATTGGATGGCGCCAGAGGTTGTCAAACAAACCACGTATACGAAAAAGGCTGACATTTGGTCGGTTGGTAGTTTGATTGTGGAAATGTTCACTGGGAAACACCCGTATCCCGATCTAAGTCAAATGCAGGCGTTGTTCAAAATTGGTAATCACATACCACCAACAATCCCAGAATGGTGTACTGAAGAAGCAAGGATCTTTTTGGAAAAGACGTTTGAATTGCATTACACTAGAAGACCACATGCAAGTGAATTGTTGAATGATACATTCTTGAATGCATTGATTATGTCCAAGCAGTAGATATTGCTTTTTTCGCAAAAGTGGTTCAACCTGTTTGAGATTGAGAGAAAATTCTGTACCAGTTTGTGGTATGGTATTTGTGCGAGTGATGAATAGTTGACTTTCCATTCAACTGTATTGAGTTACAGAGTCATATTGATGGGTGAGAGCTAGTTTACTGTTGAAGTTGTTTCTATCTTGCTTTCACGATTTGAGCCTTATTGCTACAGCCTCAACAACTCCCATGTATCCACTTTGGTAATGTGATGAAAGAGATTTTGTTTATGAGGGTGCCAAATTGATTGGTGAATGACGGACGTCTTGCGCATTAGATATAGTGGTATGTTGTTTGTTTGTATCAAAATTTTGCAGCAAATCAGTTAATGTCGCAAGATTATTAGTCAAGACACACGACATTATCCCCTCTTTTTGTTTTCTTACTGCGACTTCTTAGCACAAGTACACACGCACACACACACTACTTTCATTTCCATGGTGTGTGTTAAGCAGCAGAGGGAGGAGAATGGTGTAGAAGACCATGGGTCAGTGTGAGACACTTGTACGCTTTGTGTATCAAACATCAGCTCATCGATTCAATTATCGCTTCAATCCAATCGAATTGAGCATAACCACTCAATCCACTCCTCAGCCATACCATTAAATCATATTCCTCTTCTTTAATAAAGTTTCTTTCCCCCCCCTCCCTCAATATATAAAAGTTACAACTTGCATCACTCGATTTTTTTTTTTTCTTTTGGTTCAACCAGTGTCACAAATATCAAACCACCAATCAATAATACTTCACCATCCAATACAATCGGAACTCCTTCACCACATACAAGATTATATCGCAATCCCCATATATATATATATATATATATATTTACACCCTTCCCCCTCCCCATAGCATTTTATCTTTTTTAATGGAAATCCCATTAAAGTCACAACCAAAAGTATCAACGGTAAATCTAATTGATGATTCAAAGTTCCGCATTGAAAACAAGAACAATGAACGTTCGAGTGACAATAGGGGCTCGCAGCTAACACAAGAGGGGCAGGGACAGCAGAAGCATCAGCATGTCCACCATCACCATCACCAACAACTGCGTCCGGATATGCAACCTTATGACTCGCATCAGCCTCCATTACAGTATCTGAAGACCCGTCATGCGAGTATTGCAGCACCACCGACTACAGGCTTTCGCAAAAGTGAGTATAGACGATCAAGAGGATTCTCTGAAACTGAAAAGAACAACTTTGATCTGGAAACTGGTCATCGAATTTATCAAGATGGTACAATACGTCCACAAACTCTGAGACAGGACTCTTCAAGTGATTTTCAACAACAGACCGACAATGGCAACGATGCAACTGGCAGCAACAAGCTACACGCACTATCACATGACAGCAGTATCGATGTTATGTCCTACACTAGGGGTTTGGAAGATGAGTACATTCCTGGTTTAGATTTCTCCGACATGATCTATAAATGGAACAATAGCAACAATTCCGACTTGGACTTATCGAGAACACGCACAACTACCAGCACCATGAGTACACAGTCAAATACACCACGAAGCCACAACGCTTCATACTTGGACTTAAATCTCTTACATGCGCAAGTTGCTCCACAACCCATACGACATAATAGTCAGATACCGTCCAAACAATCGTTCTCCAAATTGCATGACTACATGAAGATGAAGCGTCCAGGAAACGAAAGTCAAATGGCTGGCTCTAGAGACACAGAGGTTATGAAGCTTAAACAACTTACAGAGCAAGTCGAGACACCTGGTCACAGCCCCAAACGAGAAACATCCGGAAGTGGATTGCCTATGAGAAAATCGAAGAAGCTCAAGTCATCATCAACCACTCTGGATTTACAACCCAGTAGTGCTGGTGCTGGTGCTGGTGCTGGTGCCGGTGGTGCCGATGTTGACTTTGAAGCGATCTTGCACAGCTTACCTCCAAATTTCACCGACTTGCCGTATTCGCAACGTAAAAAAATTGTACGAAACTTTTCAGAGAGCGTCGACTATTCTCAATTCTCGCTATTTGCTAAAAATTACTTGAATGGAGGAGGCGCTTTTGGGTCATTTGGGTCCGGTAAAACTCCAAAGAGTGATGGAGGATTTGGGTCTGGATCAAATGAAAACAGTCTCACTAGGAGACTGCGAGTCGGGAGTGTAAACACATTGGCTGGCAGACTTCTTGCGAGAACATCGACTACCGATATCAAAAAATTGCAGGAAATGAGTCAAAAGTACAATGTTGATGAGCGAGGTGCAATTGTAATGGATCACGAGTTGGGTAAATGCATTGGATACGGAGCATGGGGCACCATCCGTGAATGTGTCGATAAGAATGGCAACATTAGAGCAATGAAGATTGTTCGGTCGAAGCGAGGTTTCAACAACAGCGTCCCAGGAAGTAGACGGAATTCTCGAATTGATATGCCGAATGAAACCACTAATCCGAAGGTGTTGGAGGTTTTCAGAAAGGAAATTTCAATTTGGAAACAATTGCACCATGAAAATATCCTTCCATTGATTGATCATTGTGAAACAGAGGATACGATTTTCTGTCTAATGGATAGAATCGAAGGCGGAACTTTGTTTGACGTTGTAACCATGTGGGGTCAATTCAATGGTGGGTTGCATACGCATACAGGTCCAATTCATTTCCTGATTGCAAAGCAGAAGCAAAGGTTGAATGAAATTATTGACTACACAAGACAAATCGTTACTGCTTTGTTGTATATGCATGAAGAAAAAGGAATAGTTCACGGCGATATCAAATTGGAAAATGTTTTGGTTAGAAAAGACAATGATCACTGTAAAATGATTCTATGCGACTTTGGAATGGCTAGAATATACAGTATGCGAGTCAGCAGAAAGAATTCAATAAAGTATCCCTTGAAGAAGACCGGTAGTAGTAGGAGAAGATCACCACCACCGCCTACATCTTCGCCTCAGTTGTTGTCTTCCGAAGATGACAACGACGATAACGATGTATTAATGATTAGGAGTAAATCATCAAATACAGAAAACAGGAAACCTTATCCTGGAAACGGTAACGGAAACAATGCGAGAAGGTTGGATTATTTGATAGATAATGGCTCTCAAGTTGGTGTGTCCAATTTTTTCAAGACTCATGGTCCATCAATACAGTCGGTTCATTTAACCCCAGTAACATCCGAAGGCATCTCACCAACAACATCTGATCATAAGTTGAACCAGTCTGTGCGCGGTACAAATAGCAATGACTCCTTTGAGTTTAGTAAAAAATGGCTTACTTCACAAGCGAATAAGGATAATGGAGGGGTTAATGGAAATGATAGTTGTGGTGGTGGTGGTGGTGGTGGTGGTGGTGTTGATGCTGATTTGCCTCATTCTCATATTGGCTCATTGCCATATGCTTCGCCCGAGTTGCTACAGCCCAGTCCTCCACCATTGGGTCCTCTGGCTGACATTTGGGCGTTGGGTGTCTTGATGTATGCATTGTGTGTGGGTAAATTGCCATTTCAACATCAATATGAACCGCGATTAAGAGCAATGATAACTGCAGGTAAGTACAACAAATCTGAATTGAGAAAAGCGTGTTTGATGGAATGGGTATTGAACGACGAACTGAGAGATAAAGAGGAACAACGAGAAAAGGGTTCGAAGGAATCATTGAATAAGATTAACGAAGATGATGATGGAAGACAAGCACCGAATGAAGATAGAGAGAATGAAGAGGATAGCATACCTGCAGCATTACTGATGCAGTCGCCATCAATAGTGGATTTGAAACGTAAAGAAGAATTGATTCAATTGCACGATGATTGGAAGTTGTACAAGCAGGAGCAATCATTTCCCGAATTTGCTAAAGTTCACGACATTATTGAAGGATGCTTGGAAATTAATATAACCAAGCGATGGGATACGCAAATGATTCACGATTACTTGAGATGATGATGTAAAAGAAGGGCTTACGAGTTTTTTCAGCCTTTTATATATATATATTTTTACGGTTTTAATTTGCAACGAATACACGAGTTTACGAGTATGACTAGAATAAGAGCCTGTTGAGAATTCTCCTAAAATAAAAATGGAACAATTGCAAGTTCTTTGTCTCTTCAACCTCTGTTGTAAATGCTTAATCTATTTAAATGGATTGGGGGGGAACTGTTTTACGGATTCAGCACCAGTATTGGGCCTGGAAACTTCCAAAACAACTTTCCCTTGAGCGGTTCCACTCTCCAATTTCTCAATGGCATCATTCAATTGATCAAATGGCCAGACGGAGTCAATAAAAACCTTCAACTTACCATCAGCAATCATATCTCTTGCTTCATCAATCCATCCGGCGTTGAAATCCAACAACATCAATTCATATTTGTAGTTTAACAAACCCAACTTAGATCCAATGGTTCTGGAAATGGATCTGATACCTCCAAGTAACGCAGCAAGTCCGGTTCCTGGTGCATCACCAACAATTGTGTTGTAAACTCCACCTTTTCTGATGATTGTGTTGATCTCTGCAAATAGGTCATCACCACCCCAACAATCAATGATGTAATCAAATTGACCACTGGACTTGACACTTTCCAACACTGGTTGTAACAAGTTGGGGTTCTTTCTGTAGTCAATTTGAGAAGTAGCTCCCAAGCTCTGAATCAAGTCTGCAGTTCTTGGTGAGTTTGTTGTAACAACTTCTTTGGCACCTCCATTTCTAGCCAACTGGACTGCATATCTACCAACTGAAGTACCAGCTCCAATGACAAGGACTTTGCTATTGGCCAACTTGATCCCACCTCTAGCATACATCTGAATAGCGGTTCCCAAAACCAATGGGAACGAGGAAGCTTCAGCAAAATCTATATTGCGGGGCTTGGTAGTAATTGGCGAATTTTTGGGGTCAAGCAATAAATATTCAGCACATGATCCCTTATCGAACCATGGAGCATAGAGCCCCTGGACGAAATCACCAATTTGAACATTGGTTGCTGTACTTTCTCCAATTGACAAGACTTCTCCAGCAAAATCACGACCGAACCCTTGTTTGGAGTTGAGCCAACCCAAAATGGCCGGTTTTGTTTCATAGGTTTTGTAATCGACTGGGTTCAATGAAGCATAGTAGATCTTGATCAAGATTTTGCCCCGAGGGGCAATATACCCTTCGCCCCTGGGGTTCTTTACCAATTCTATAGTTTCATTGACAATCCTAATGGGACTGTAGCAATTTTTGTAAGCCCACGCCTTATAAGTGATTGTAGGGTTGGGCAATGACATATTGCGCGGTTTTGTACCTTGGGTCAAGCAACGAATGTAAGTGAACTGAGGAAGCAGGTGAATAAACAAGTGATGTTGGCAAAGCAGCCTCTCCAAGATGTGTTCAACGCATCTGTATTTTATAATCGGCCAAATTTATGTGATACGACATGGCACTCTGGGAAATGGATATGGATATACATGGTGTAGATGGACTTTATGTTTTGTAAACTCCGCTTTATTGAAAATCCGGTTCCGTTATTATTTCTTTTAACGGAAAAAACTTCATCAACCCAAACGTTTAACAATCCAAATTGGAAAAACTCACGACTCTCGCACCTTCTCTCTCCCTTTTTAGTGTACAAGAGCCGTTTCGATGTGGCAGATGCTTCGCTGGAGGTAGTCTCAAAAGCAACGACTTTATGATTTGGGGAAAAATGAGGAAACAAAAGAACGTGTGACTACCGTAAATGGGCTGACTCAAACCACAGGGATTTTGTCTCATGGGCATTTGTAACCCCTCTGTGCTAGGGATCTCACACAATTAGTAATGTGAAATAGTGCTTTTCTTCGTGCAGCATTTCCGTCGTTGTGTTTGTGGGCTGGATATTTTGCAACTAAAAATAAAACTGAAAAGAGAAAAAGAATGAAAGCTGAACTTGAGAGCCGGAGCTTCGGCTCACAATTAATAACACTACAATTTACAAGTAATGATACCTCATCAAAGACTTGGAAAACAAAATTGGAGTCTCAGTCATAACCTAACTATACGAAAACTTGATCAAAAGAAAAAAAAAAAAAAAAAAGAAGTGAATCACCCCCACTCTTTAAAAGTATACTTAGCTCGACTTAATTGAATGGATCTGGATTATATTCACTGACAGGTCCACCTCTTGTTGGGCCGTCTGGCTTGGACACTTCCAACACAATCTTTCCTTGAGCACGGCCACTTTCCAACTTCTCAATGGCATCATTCAATTGATCAAAAGGCCAAATTGAATCAATGAAAACCTTCAACTTCTCTTCACCGATCAAATCTCTGGCCTGGTCGATCCAACCCGAATTGTTATCCAACAACATCAATTCATATTTGTAGTTTAACAAACCCAACTTAGATCCAATGGTTCTGGAAATGGATCTGATACCTCCAAGTAACGCAGCAAGTCCGGTTCCTGGTGCATCACCAACAATTGTGTTGTAAACTCCACCTTTTCTGATGATTGTGTTGATCTCTGCAAATAGGTCATCACCACCCCAACAATCAATGATGTAATCAAATTGACCACTGGACTTGACACTTTCCAACACTGGTTGTAACAAGTTGGGGTTCTTTCTGTAGTCAATTTGAGAAGTAGCTCCCAAGCTCTGAATCAAGTCTGCAGTTCTTGGTGAGTTTGTTGTAACAACTTCTTTGGCACCTCCATTTCTAGCCAATTGAACAACATATCTACCAACTGAAGTACCAGCTCCAATGACAAGAACTTTGCTATTGGCCAACTTGATTCCGCCTCTTTCAACCAATTGCAAAGCGGTTCCCAAAACGAGGGGGAAAGCGGACGCTTCAGCAAGGTCAATGTTTGTTGGTTTAGTGGTGATTGGCGAAGTCTTTGGATCAAGTAACAAGTACTCTGCTGCTGACCCTTTACCAGTTTTTGGAGTATAGATACCTTCAGCATAGTCGCCAACCTTGACATTGGTTTGTGTGCCTTGACCAATCGAAATAACTTCACCAGCGAAATCACGACCAAAACCTTGCTTTGGGTTAAACCAACCAATAAACGATGGTTTAATCTTGTACAACTTGTAATCGACCGGATTCAACGAAGCATAGTTGATCTTGAGTAAGATTTGGCCTGGTGGGGCAATGTACCCCTGACCATTAGGGTTTTTCACCAAATCAATTGTTTCTTGAACAATCTTGATTGGACTGCTTCCGTTCTTGTAAGCGTAAGCTTTGTAAGTGAGTTTAGCTTGAGGCAATGACATATTGCGGGTGCTATGGAAAAGTGTTGCTTGCAGAAGAATAAGAAAGACTAAAAATGTAAGGCAATACAATCCTTTATATTAAATTTGACGACAAAAGTGTGTAAAGCTCTATGTAATTTTGAATTGCAAGGAGAGATGGCTTGTGTTTGAGCTCAGCGGCTACGGATACTACAAAAAAAAAAAATCCATTTCCTTGCCGTCCAATTGTCAAGTTAAAACACACATCCGCTTCCCCCCCCTCACAAATATCTACAAAGGCACGTAATACACACTGAACAAACTTTCTACACCTCCAAACGATTGAAAATAAGATAATAAGAGAAACTACTCTATAGTTGATTTCGAAATGATAATGATAGACAAGTACTCAATGGTGCTGAGATGCAGAGCAACCATAAAATTTTGAAAGTGTCACGTGATGGTTTTGCTTTTTGTGTAAACTGTCACTGTGGCTGGTCTTTTCTAGAAGAACCCTTTACTTACACCACTACATTGACAGTTTGTATGATTTTTCCAAATCGTTAAAGACCCATTGCATCGTTATTTTGACCCCCTATATTGTACCCATCTCAGTATGCAGTTGATTTGACAAAGTCAGAATCTGTCAAAATTTGAGCTGTTTATACTTCCGAAAGGAAATTTGGAAGACAATTGATGCCAAAAATTAAAAATGTTTGAAAAGTTATACTAATGCTTTCCACCCACTACAAGAAAAGATTCTATGGCTCTTTTATTGCGCACCTCGATATTTTGTGCTCTCAAGATGTATTCACTCACAAATACCGTTCTTCTTTTAATGAATATCCTGGTTTTGAACTATATGTTCGTATCTCTTACGGGGTGTCTGCCATCGGCAGTTTGTACAACGACTGGTTTTCGCGACAAGACAAGGTAGCAACTCAATGACGCATATTTCAAAGTTACGACACTGCCTATTTGTTTGTTTGTTTGTTTTCATTTTCTTTCCCTCATTCATCATCGTAGGTGACAGTCATATTCGACAAACCTTGTGCTTTATAGATCACACACATTCCTTTGAAACCTTGGTTCTGTGCTACAACTAACACTACCACATCAATTGAGAGTCGCCAAAACATGACCCAAGAAGAATCAAAAATGCAATTACCAGAAGGTTATTCTTTTCGAAAATTGAAATCAACAGACTATTCCAACAACTACATTGAAACATTGAAAGTGCTAACAACGGTAGGCAACATAACTGAAGAACAGTTTGGTAATTTGTTTGCCACTTGGTCTAAGAACCCAGAGATTTATCAACCACATGTCATCGTAAACTCTTCTGGTACAATTGTAGCTACTGGGATGCTACTCATAGAATCAAAACTTATACATGAATGTGGCAAAGTTGGTCATATTGAGGATATCTCAGTTGCAACTAGCGAACAAGGCAAGAAGTTGGGCAATTACCTTGTTAGATCTTTGAGTTTATTGGCGAAAAACAGTGGTTGTTATAAGGTAATATTGGATTGTTCGTCCCATAACGTTGGGTTTTATGAGAAATGCGGATACAAGAATGATGGAATAGAAATGGTGCAACGGTTTTAGAGAGCACAGGGGGCATAGACCAAAAAGAGTACATATTCTCATAGACGCACGACTAAATCTAAAGCATATTTCATTATTAAAAGTTACAAGTTATTAACAAGGGGAACATTATATCTTATCCAAGGCCTAAATGAGTAATAGGTTGGTTAGTATGGTGTCAAATATTGATTTTCTGTGTCTGTGCAGTACATACCTCCAACGACACGATTGAGTTACCTCTGATGACCTATCAATACAGCGTTAGTAAAAAGTTGGAGCTTTCAGGCATCTCTTCAAATACACATACCGTTATACCAAGATTCAATTTCTCACCATTTATCCTTTCCTCTAAAGCATCTGAAACAGTGACATTTAGAAAGATCTAAGTATTTGGAAGTTAGTACGTCTCCGTTTCCGACTGCAATTGCGTCCCTTCAGACTTCTGTCTATACATACATCATAACCGCGTAATACTCCAATGACTTTTCTGGATCCATTAAGTTGAACAGAAATTTTCTTATCCAAGTACTAAAGTAACCCATTGTTAGTACACAAGTTTTGCTGAATTAAATCATCCAAAGTGTCAAAAATCGACATACACCCTTGAGCTCAGGTTCTGTCACTGGCATTCTTTCGGTGTAATGAGTTGTTTAGTAGATTGGCTGGGAGTATGATGTTTTCAGCAAAAAAAAAGCAAAAATAAAAAAAAAAACAATAGAAGACAAAACCTCAATAGTACAACAACCGTGCTATCCAAACTACAGAACTGTTTATTCAAATGAGAGTCAATATAATATGACAGAGATAGACAACGACTTACATAGCTTTGACAAGCGTCCAACTATGGCAGCAACGAGTCCTCGCTTGGAACTGAACTTGGGACTGGTGTTTGATACACCATACACAAAACAACAACAACAACAACAACAACGACAACACACTTCATCATCATCATTGGGTACTTCGCCACGACCACCAGCTCCACTGAATGAGCCTAAAATTACAGCTCGAGAAATGCAGCTCAGACTCCAGCAGGAGTTAATTGAGGAGAAACAGAAGTTGTTACAAGCCAAAGCAACTAAATTGAATCGAATCGAAGCTTTGCAATCACGACTAGAACAATTGACAAAACTTCAACAACAGGCCGAAAGGACTGAAAGATTGAATAAACTACTAGAGAGGAGCGAAGTGGAATTCTACAAAAATTTGAGATACAGAAACCAACAACAAACAAAGTACATCTCGAATCAACTAAATGTGTTACCACTACCAAATTGGGATCTACGTTTGCCCTTGGCAAAGAAATTCATCCCATATCTAGACATTGATAAATTGACAACATATAATGAGTATATCGATGACAGACTAGTGCGGGTTTTCCAATTCACAATCTTATCACCACTTGTACTCAACCTAACATTGAAATTGGAGATCAACGCATTGAATGATTCAGTATATCAACTAATCGTCATGACGAATTTGACAACCTTACGTATGTTGTCATATTCATTCACACAAGCATTGATTAATGATTATATACCGAATGGAAAAATCCATTGTGTAATGTATGGATTGAATTCATTGACGAAATTGATCCAGAAGCGAGTGAAAACTTGGCATCAATTGATTATCAAATATCGACCAATGGTTGATAACGAACGGTTGAGAGATATACCAGAGAAGGTATCTGATTATAAACAACTTTACGCCAACCTCAAACTGGTGGAATTTATTGATGTGGTGATCAAGGACAAGTACAAATTGAGATTACACTGGAGTATAGTGAATAATGATCATCTCACTGGTTCATGCCAGTCGAAAGTACATTTGTACATCACTCAGGATGGAAATGCAATTTTGAAAGATACTGGCCCATTATTCTCATCGCTAATCCCAAAATACGGAATCATCAATTCATTAGAAATCATCCTTTGTAATGTATTCAACCTATGAAGAATAGCCAAAAACAAAAACAAAAAAAACAAAATCAGTCTGCACTAAATTTTAGATTCACATAGACATATTTTCATTTTCAAGATCAAATGTAATATTACTTTTCAATGCTCCACGATTCAATTCGGATTCCATTTTATTTATGAAAAAATCATTAACAAATGTAGTCAAATGTAGCAAAAACGATTTCTTTTCGTTAGCTTTATCGAAATCGCCGACTGGGATATAATTGAAAACGACATCATCAATACTGCCAATCCCATCAATACTCTTGCCAACCTCATTTGCATCATCATCATTCATTTCGGTCAACAATTTATTCGTGGTTAAAGACTTGCCAAAATTTTGATATAGATACGTTTCAACACCCGAAACCAAATCATGTCGAATATCTTCCCATTCCAATCCAACAAATTTGTTCGCTATTGATTTCTTATAATTGAAATAACGGTATAGCCAGTTTCCCAAAATGGTGATTTTCTTATTGAAGGAGGCCGTGCTTGCTTTCGACGAAGTCCGCACTTCATGAACTAATGGATTTGTTGCTTCTAACAAGTCGCATTTGAACTCTATCGACTCCTCAAAATTAGGCTGTGGAGGAGGGGAAATGAATGGCAGTTTGGTGAATTTTCTTATCGACTTTTCAATGCCATTAATTGGAAAATTGATATTAACCTTCGGAGAGATGTGACTCTCTACCTTTTCTTCTTCACCTTCCTCTGGTCTAGTCTCGACCATATCCGAACTTGGTTTCTGTAATGATCGCATGCTCAAGCTGATGATGCTTTTAGACAAGGGTGATAATGTTTCTGTACTTGTTTTCTTTTGTTTCTTTTTGGGTGGATTTGGTTTACTCACCTTTTTCTCACCATCTTCATGCTCAACGTTTGTTTCTTCATTCTTGGCTTCTCTCTTCTTTGAATTTACCTTGGGCGCAGCACTGTTATTTGTGGTAACATTGACACTGGAACTACCACCGGCACTGGCACTGGTACTGGCACCTGCACCTGCACCTGCACCTGCACGCGTATCTTGAGTTCGTTGCGATACGTGGTGCCCATCATGCGAGTGATCCTCGCTTAAATAAAGTTTTCTTGCTTGAAGCATCTCTGCAGCATAGTCAATTTCGTACTGCGTGTCAACATCAAATTTAACACATGAAGATTCAGGTATTGGGTCTTCGTGAGGTGCATCAGACCCCCCAAATGGATTTTGAGATAGTTGTTGAGGTGTGAAATCTGTTTCCAAAAAGGTGTAGAACAACCATAGTAATAAATTGGCTCTACTTTGCGGGGTCGCTTTCGTATTGACAAACAAATCCAACAAATGAAAATCACGATCTTTTATCAATGGTATTCCATTATTGGCCTCACTAAGTAGAAATAGCAAGTGGACAATATCAGTGTTGGGTTTAATCGATGGAGGCGAAGCAACCAACTGCTCAAGACTAGTTACCTTTTGTTCTTGTCCCTCATTGACCGCCTTGATTATGGATTTCAATCGAGGGGTATCTTGCAATTGTCTAATAGTACCACCTTGAGGTCCCGTTTGCAAGCAAGGTATCGAGTGATAGGTTCTCAAAGTAGACTTCATGTCATGTACGAAATTAATAGTTGTATTCATTCTCCCTGCATTGACCAACACACACACCTTGGAAACAGCTTTACCCAAATCAAAATCTCGAAGCAACTTCTCTTTTAAAACTTTGGAGCACTTATTTGATTCAGCCAAGGTTCGGATATACAATTCTGCGAATGTCACTTTTGGACTATTATTGACACCTGGCAAGTTCAGATGGGGGTAGGTGTTGGTGAAACAAGCTGTTTCATCATCGAACAAAGCGGTCAACATATCATATTGAATATCTCTTCTCCAAAAGGGTTCACCATCGCCCTTCTTCAAAGATAGCTTGGAATTGGCAATATTGCTCTTCTTCTTCTTCTTAGACGACGACGACGACGAGGGGGACGAGGCAGCAGCATGTGGTTTCTTCTTTGTCTTGTTGGAAGAAGGCGATGGCCCAGAATAATCCTCATCATCGCCTAGATTCGTTGAGTTGACATCGGTCTCATCATAATCATCGTCGCCGTCATTCTCAGTTTCCGCTTCAATTAAATTAGAAATTGCCTGGATTTTATGAGCATTGCGCGTACGAGAAGGAGTATTCATGGCAGCTGGAGCCGGTGCAGCTTCTGTGAAGGGATCCTTAGATGAAGCTTTCTCTTCGGAAACTAAGCTCGAAATTGATAATGGATCATGCTTCTTTTGTACAGCGTTCGGAGGCAGCAGTTGCGGATCTTTTGGCTTTGCTGGTGTATATGTATCATGAATTGGATCGTAACTCATACTGTAACAAGTGCTAAGGGAAATTGCTCTGGGTACTTTGATACACTGGTTAGTTGAGTTGCACTTTTTTTTTTTTCTTCTCTTACTTTGGGGCAAGCACTGAACAGCATTTCGCGTAAATATCAACTAGTATCAACAGAGCCTAAATTGATGCTACTTCTGCGTTAGATATAGTACAATAAATAAATCTATAAACAGTCTATGTAAAAAAGCTAACTTGTACTTGGTGCCTGTGAGTAAAAGCTCCTCTATCCATACCATACAATCAAGTTCTCCACCACTTTGCCCTGTATGACAACACGCCCTTCCTTGGTGATTCCAATCTCACTTCTGTCTCTCGGACTCGGTTGGAATGGTAAGGTCCAAACAATTGCACCCTGCTTCACTTCTACCCCATTAACTCTGTGAATACGCAATGTTGTGTCAGTCACCATCTTTATTGTACTATCTTCGTCAACTTCACCTTGGACCTGTAAAATGTGCTCTTTCGTAATTACAAGGTTCCTCGAATCAATCGAGCCCAATGTCAACTCCTCAACCTTAATTCTTAGTCCCTGCAAAGCTGGAACCCATAAATCACCGGGTAATATAATGGACTCGGTTTCGTTTTGACCATTAAATGTCAACTCCGACACTTCGGCAAACCCGGAATCCTTCACATCGCCCCAAAATACCTCGTAGCTGGTTGTTGTTGGCATCCTTTGCGACATTAGTTGTGTGTCAAAAGTAGTAAATTTGTCAAAAAAATCCCGACTCAACTCGATATAACTGTCATCCAAATTAGTTTTGTTGGCATACGATGGTTTAATGAGCGATTTAGAGAATGCAAAATCAGCACCAAATAAATTCGGCCAATCGTAATAGCTCGATTCAAGAAAGCCTGTTTTACTTTTCACCAATGGACTCATCTCGCAGGCGTCGAATTGGTCACCAAATGGGTCCTTTTTCCCCACATGGGAAATAGATTCATGACCAGGGATGTCATACATTATAGGTTGTCGAACTGTCGTGTTGCGAAAGATTTCTGGAGTAAATTGCTCGTCGGCGATGTCGTCGGGGATTAAATTAGCCGCATAAGCATTGAACTGCAGATTTTGTCCGCCACTTCTCAATCCCTTGTGAAACCAAAGTGGATGCGCTTCCGTTGAGAACACCCAATTTTTTGAACTCATCAACTCGGGTTTGTGAAGGAACACTCTATTTTCGTCGTCAAATAGTAAGTACAAATACTTCAAAGTCTCCCCCATCACAAAAGTCTCCATACGATTTTGCCGTTCTCCAGTTTTAATATTCTGTATCCCACTAAATCCACACTCAGCTTTGTATTTAGTTTGGAACAAAGTAAGAATCCTTTCTCCAATATGTAGATACATGGGATCTTTAGTGGCACGGTACAAGTAATAAGTACTTTCAATAAACTCTGGCCTGAGCGGATACCATTCCAATGCAATCGAGTCATCCGCCTTGAACTTTTTCCTCTTGTTTCGATTATGATGTGCATAGATCCATCTTTCGGGGATCAGATCAAAGTAGTCCCATATTTTCAAATACACAATATGCGTTTGAATTGCATGTGACAAGTGCCCAGTCAATACTTGAAGTCCCGACCAAAATGCCCCCAATGAGTCTATCCAGTCACTAAAAATAACCCCATCCTCAGTGCCAACGTTGGGAAATATCATTGTCCCATGATTAACCTGCGCCAGATGAGTTAGGAGCGCCTTATAAGATGTATGAAACACCGACCACATTGCATCATCATCAAAAATTATAGCTCCCTTCGCAGCATATTCGTAAAAGGAATCGATCGATGCCCCAATCCCCGTTATTGTATCTTTCCATTTATTTTCGAATGGATCGATAGACATTGGCATCAAATTGAGTGCCAGTTTTGAAGTCCAAATCTTCCAAAATGATTGTTGGGTGTAGTATTCAAATTGGAAATCACCAGTCAATCGAGAAAGCAACGTGAACTCCAATACTGGAGTTGTAACACCGGAAGTACACGCGTCTTTTTGCAAGTTGGGAGGCACGTTTCTCAATCCAGTTTTCAAATTAATCCGTGGGAAGGGGATGTTTGTCTTTGTCTTGTATGAAGGGATGAGTCTGAGACCTAGGTCATACGCCATGTCCAATAAAAATCCATCATAATTCTCTCCTATTTGTTTAAATCTGTTGTACGACGGCGGTAGATGGATATCCTTCTTAATCACATCTGTCAATATCAAATGTGCACTTAATAATCCACCCAAAAACCGGATTGTTGTTTCAAACACTTGAACAATGGCATCTTGATTGAAGAAATCAACTTGATTCTCTTTGAGGTACCGTAGCGCGAACTCCAAATCATCCCATTGTTCCATTATTATCAAGGTATCGATATTATCCAACAATGTCAGCGAAATATTCGCCATTGCATCATTTCTCACGGTATTAGTGTAATCTTTGTAATCGGGTCCATATGGCTCGCAAGTTATGGGCCGAACCTCGTCAAAGGGAAACCCATGAGTCATGTATGACCTCCATGCATGTTGAAATAGGAGTGTGGTTTCGTTCTTGAGGTACCGTATGTGATCTGGGGTAAATGACGAGTTATAGGGCGATTCAGAAACACAAAATCCGAGTATGCAACATAACGCTAATATAAGTTGAGTGCATCTCGCTGTTAGTCTTATAACCATAGTAAGTGGACTCTTTTCCACCTGGAGCTGTACATATATTGAGTCAATAGGTAATCAAAATTTCACTAAAACAAAAAGAAA